>NC_090934.1:1042107296-1042407504 GCF_040938575.1 Ambystoma mexicanum | reverse complement strand
CAAATCAAAAAGTGTTAAGGCTCTTTCTCAAAGAAAGTTACTGCTGTTCACTTGGCTAAGAAACAACAACTCTTGCAAATTTTGGTCTCACTTCAATGACTACCGCAAATCACTTATGCCGCTGGACATAAACCCCACCCCGCAAGGAGCGTGGCTCAAATACATAGACACGTAATACAATGACCCCACGCTTAAAGAAAACACTAGACCTCAGCATATTCTAAAAACATCTTTGACTGAGTTTGACTTTGAGGAAGACACACTAGTGAATATAATCACACAGCTTAAAAGCTGTTGTGCACCGGGCATAGACAGCATTCCCAACGTTATAATGAAGGCTGATCCAACTCTTTGGGCAATTATACTTGCTACCCTATACAGGCACATCCTGCTATCACGAGAGATCCCCCCAGCTTGCACAGATTCGTTTTGGTGCTCATTTTCAAGAGTGGCGATAGACTGGATCCATTCAACTATCGCCTTCTTACTATGTTGGACGTGAGCCAAAACATTTTCACAGCCATATTGCTCAAAAGTCTTATTAGATGGGTGGATAAAACGATGCTCTTGAACATCTGCCAAACAGTTTTCAGAAAATCTTACAATAGACTAACTAATATCTGTGTAATCCAGTTTCTCAGGGCAGTAACACTCCAATACCAAATACGGGACATTGTTTTGCTGGTTTGTAGAGTTTAGTAAAGCGTTCAACATGATTCCCAGACATTTACTGGGGGAAAAACCAACAGGATGGGGCATAAACCCACATTTACTATACTTCATAAAACAGTTAGACACAAACACAGAGATTTCAGTTTGTTTAAACAAAACTGGTGTCCAGACGCATTTCCGTGAAACAAATCTTGGCCTCAAACAAGGTTGCATGTTTGCTCCCACCGTATACAATCTGTTTACTGCAGATTTTGCCTTAGCAATATAGAAACCCAAACATTTTCCACCTAAAATAAATGGCATTCACACACCATTGTTAGCTTACGCTGATGACACCATACTCATCGATCAGACACAAATAGGCCTACAGAGATCACTGGACGCATTCGCTGATTTTGCAAGGTCCAACCAAATGGCCATAAACATAAGCAAGAGCAAGACTATGATCTTGGGAAGGACCTCAAAAAGTGACTCAGGGGGCAAGTTGAGTCTGAACGGCATCAGTGTAAATCCTTCAGCTGCTTACTATGGTGGAAAAAGCATAGCCAAAATGTGGAGAAAATGGCTAGCAGTCAGACACTATGTGATTCATCCATCAGGGCAGATATAAGAGTGAAGGTTTATTGGAGATCTACCGTACATGCATTACATCTAGCATACTATACGCCCTTGCAGCGCTACCACCTCACCGGACAGCATGGCTTGACGGATTAGAAGGGAAAATCCTACCTACAGTGATAAACGTTCCTAAATCAGTCCCAGTTGAGTTACTACGACTGGGGTATGGCCTAACTTCACTCACGACAAGCTGGTCTATTCAACGATCCTTGCTCTATTTCAAACTGTTGCCAACATGCCCAAATTCCAACGCCTTACTAAAACTCTTGGGCAAAAACATAGCCTTGGAAAAACTCAAGCACTTTCATCAAAGAGCTGATATTCTCGGTTGAGACACATCTTGATGCACTAGAACTGGACATGGGTATTACTAACACTGATCCCAACTACGAAAACAACATCAAAATTAAATCGGCCAAATGGGAAATGATAAAAAAATATTGAAAGATGAGAGGGGATCAGAAGACATAATTAGTATTCCCAACAGAGCTTCCTACCTCGTAAATTGCGCTCTTATCTAATTAACTCTGCTCAAAGGAACTTAAACGCTTCATAATGTGTCGTTGTTCGAATCACCTCCTTACCCTGGAGCATATTGCTCCAGGAATAACAAACCACTGGAAAAACGTACCAGTCGATTATGCCACATGCAAGTGGAACCTTGTAAGCACCTACTGACTAACTGTACGGTCCTTAAACCACTCTACTATGAAGCTATGGTAGATGTGTCAGTAACATTGAGGATGTTGCCCAGGATCAATTCCGGGCTACTTTGCCCATCGTTGTCACAGCGGCTGCCCATGAGATTTGGAATGAAACACTGAAAACATGTTTAAAAATAACCCCATGAATTTGTGAATGTTTTTAAAAAAATCCGTCTTAACTTTCTTAACATGAAATTCACTAAAACTGTTCACCTTTTATTGTAGGTATACTTCACCGCTTTTTAATGTTTAGCGGAATGTTTAATGTAGCGGAAGTGACATCAAACACCAGATGGCATCACAGGAAGTGATCCATATGATATTTGACGCTGGTGACATCCCTCAAAATGGCATTTAACCCCAATGTCATCCCCCGAAGTGGCTGCCGACTGTAAAAACATAAGAAGGCTTATATTTCATAAAATACCTAACCGGCACTAAAGCAGCCATAAGACTTTTTCGATACTAAGCACATTTTCACTAGAGTTCTGGGATCATGTTATGACAGAGGTAGACCAAGTAGAACCAACATAAGCCAGGGGCACTGCCATTCGTATGCCACCATAACCTCATAAAACCATTTACTGACAATATATGCCAATTATTGCTGCACATTTCAGGTCTAGTAATCATATGCCGATTAAAGCCCCACAATCGCAGGTGCTGCCATAATACAGTTTGGCTAATCTATCCTGTGAGGATACAGCCAACTCATGTCTGTTATAGCCTTACCGTCTAGGCAGGGCCAGCATATGTAGGTTACATCTTTAAATATAAATGTTCTTCTTGCATATGCCAAGTTATCCTCAAATATCCAGCAATGGCACCCAACGAGAGTTAATGCCTCGTACCTGGTATAGGATAAAGCCAGAGGAAAATCCAACTTGTACAAAACCCGAAAGTTTATAGATGCAATATCTACCAATCAAACTTGAATCCAAAATATTTATAACCAACAAACTGAACGGGAGCCCATGACACCTCCACGTGTTTCGACCCGTACATGGTTCATCATCACGAGGTCCAATAGGCTGACCCCACAACATTGTACTACTGTAGGGCACTGAACATAGACGCCATTGACCATACATTCCTGAGCTATATGGTGAGTGGCATATATGGTTGAGTAGACCTTGCTACGATTCACACATGTGACCAGCAGGACACACATAAATAACTAATCTGCTGAACTATTTACAAGCTGTTTTTCTTAAATGTGAATACAACATCATTTGGTAACACATTGGCTCTGGTGGCTCCATTGGCTTATTAACAGAATGCTTATATTCCTACTACTTCTAAGTACTATAATGGTGTTTCTTGCACTGGAAAATTCACAGGAGAGAGTTCCATCTGAATTCATTCTTGAATTATTGACCATTGCCCTTCAAAAAAAGTCTTTAAATGTAACAACCAGTATTACATGCAGGCACAAGGCATGGCGATGGGAGCTGCTTTTGTGCTCAGCCTAACCATACTATTGATAGCAGCTTTTGAAGAACAGTTTGTATTATCAGAAAACAATCCATTCATAGGCAGAGTTTCTGGGTGGCATTATTTCCATTTGGACAGGGCCAGTAGATGACTTCCTGGGGTGGATCAATCAAGGTCATGTGAACATTCAGTACATTATGCACATTATGAAGAGATTAATCTTTTAGATCTCACAACGAGGAACCATTGGGAGACTCTGGTCTGTTCATTATACAAAAAAGAAACCGATAGGAACACTTAATTGCATTTCTCCAGCTTTCATCGAAGAAGCCAGAAAGAAAATGTGCCATATGACCAGTTTCTGGGGCTACACAGAAATTGCCATGTAACATGTGACTATCAGACCTATTCTAACCATCTGTCAGAGAGACTCTGTGTGAGGGGGGGTGCCTGAAGAAACTGGTCTCACATTCATTGAGACGAGCAATGTTCACACCTCTGGAATCCCTAATCCAACCGAAAGGGGTGAAGAATCAGGAAGAATGGGCATGTGTCTTAACATGTGGCACGTATGTTTTTGCCATTAAGAAACTTATAAAGAAATTCTGACCATTGATCCATTTTAACATCTTTAATGAACCACACACCCTGTTCACCTTCAAGCGGTAAAGGAATCTAAGAGAGCGTTTGTTCCACTCTTAATCCAGGGAGACCAGGTCTAGCAGCACCACCTGGGACATGAGACCACCACTTGTGGAACATTATTCATGTGGTAACTGTTCTGTATGCAAGTATAGCAAAATAATGAAATCATTTGACATCAGTGGGAAGCAACGGAACCTTAGGAACCACACTAATTGTAAGACTCCAAATGTGATATATTGCATTCAATGTCCTTGTTGCCTTAAGTATGTTGGCAAACTGTGAGACCAATCCACATCTGTATTACAGAACACAGGTCATGCATACGATGCAGGAATAACACAGCCACCCTAGTCGCTCACCATATTTAGCATAGGCATACTCTGGAGGACATATCTTGTTGGATATTAGACACAGCTAAAAATGCACCTAATGCTGTACAAGAATTGGCTCCTAAAGAAGCAAGATGGATACATTGTCTTGACACATTAGAGCATGGACTCAATGAGTCATTACCAACGCCTTGGTGAGATAATCAGACTGTGAAGAATAATTGTATTAAGAGGGAGAGAATATGTAATAACACCAGGATATTGTCTACAGAGAACGCTAACAATCCAGCACCACCCCGAAGGCTTAGTGAAGTAGCAATTATCAGGGATCCATCTGCTGCTACAGCTACGACATACCCACAGGTAAATCTGTTTTTTAGCAAATCAAAAAATTATACTGAACATAGAGTAACTGGACTTGGCTCACATCGCTAAAAGGATTATTAATATAACATAAACTCTCCAATCAGGGTGAAAACCGGTGGTTAACATCACAGAACCATCAGGGAAAGTAATATATGCCTATATTCAAACAACAGTGGCCAGATAAACATGCGTAGAACGACTATGTAAGTAACGTCACTTTATCAGATTAAACTTATTCAATAAATTAATCTGTTGAAAACGTTGAGGATGTCTTCATACAAAAACTTTCACACTACATCTATATTGCAGGAGACGTGAATTACATGTGTGAGGAACAGATGATTCCCATGTATTATGGTCACCACATGAAAGTGTAATACTCGATCTTGAACTGCTACATCCGAACATCACTACAAGGTAAATTAGCTTAGGCCAATAAATCAATAGCAAATCGAACACCATACCTGCATGGAATTCTAATTGAGTCTTATTTTACATTATAGGTGTATCTCACCTGGCACTATTGAACTAAGAGTACATAATCCAAGGATACGTACCCATTACTTCCCATAGGCATCATAAATTGGGAGTTGTGACAGAGTCACGTAAAAATATGGAATAGTCTTTACAAACAACAAACAACAGATTGATGTAACAATGATGAATCAAAGTGCACTGATAATTATTGAAAATTACATATAATGTTTGCCCCTGAAGAAGAGAGTTTTCTCTCGAAACGCGTAGAGCTCTTATGTTATAAACTCATCTTTAATTGTTATTGTCTACTTGTATGTTTACTTTTTTGACTTTATTCATATGTTTAGAATTGTAATGCAAAGATTCATGCAAACAAATTTAAGTTGATACACATTTCTGTCTATATGATGAATATATAACAGAATTATTGTGAATGTAAATATTTTTAAAGCCTTTTTTCTAAATTGGGAAATATATTTTGCTGACTTTGAGCACAAAAAACATAATTTTTAAATTGCAATGAATATTTGAAAACATGGGATTACTTGTTTTAGGAGTCTCACCAAACTTTGACTGATAGGTTTCCTTCAGTATTGACAGGTGTGCAGGGGACGGAAGTACCCATTACACTATGGGTATTCTGTTTTACTCATTGATATAGTCCTGACTTTCGATACCAGAGTCAGTTTATTCTCCCCGTACCCTTAATATATAATTAATATGATAGAGCCGTTGGAGCTCTCAATGTCTGAATACTTAAACGCAGCAGATTTAAAATCGGAGTGCTTTAACTCATCTCAAGTACAGTAAAGAATAATTTGGGGGCTAGGCTCTCATTGTGTTGTCATTTTTCACTCCTTTTTTCACTGGAGGGAGAAGTAGCCATCTTTATGTATCTACCCGGATAGACAAGCTCTTAGTTTAGCTAGTATGCCAACTCACGTTACCGGTCAGCACCTTAGGCCAGATGGGGCAGTTGCCCCTGAACCAACTCTCCGCTGACAATAAGTGCCCAATACATGTGAGACAGTAATACGTGTAGATAGTCTCAGCCTCCTTTTTAAATGGGCTCACTTGAGCTGGCAAGCATTTTGGCAACATTTTTTTCATTATACGCCTTGTCTAATTTTGCAAGTTAGATGCTTCAACACACGTGGCTGCAGCTTTGATATTACTCTACATTAGGTTGCCAGTTTGCCACAATGGGATATCTTCCTTTGCCATGTTCTCTTCCACATTGACACCCTCCAAGATGGTACCGCACTAGGACCCACTCATGGGGCTGAGACTCTCTGTTTCAGCTCTCCCTCTCTACCTGATTAGGGCGTGTTTCATGCAAGGGCTAGTATATAATGATGCCCTCGCTGATTGACGTTCCTCATGGAAACCACACTAGCAAAATTTTGCTGGACAGGTTGGTCTAATGTATTTTTCCAATTCCCTTTATTATGAGGTTTTCTTAAAATTGGCTCGTAACATTTTGTAGGAGCCAGCACAGCCTTCTAGGTAGGTACGCTTGACATGGAGCAGTCACGTGTCATGTCCATTCATGCTTATCCTTTCTGGTTGATACACTCCTCTGGCTGCGGGTGTGCATGCACTGGTCTCAGTTTTCCTTGATCCTGGTTTCAGCCCCTTGTTTCCTGCTAGCTAGTTATGTGGGCTGGGTGCTTTTCATGCACTCACTTGATTGCATTCATTTTGTACATTTATTCTTTGTTTCATCTTTTTTACAGCCTCAATGGTTCTAATTTTATAGTTCCACTTCTGCTTTTACCAGTTCTATTATTCGAGTACCACAGCTCTCTGACACACATGCAAGAGGTACATGAATGCCTTTATTTACAGTTTGATTACTGAGTGGATACTTTGTGACCCTTCTGCTGCCGTACTAACAGACATGTTTGTTTTTGTATCTAGTGGTCTATAAGCTTGGAGCTCTCAACTTATTTTGATCAATCAATGAATCATTCAACTTTATTCAGCCTTTGGGCCATCAAATTACATTCAAGCAATACATTTCCAAGGCGTTATTACATCAGTTCAAAGAAAAAAAAAAAAACAAAGGAAAAAAACAGCACCCTCCTTGAATGCCACAGGACAAATCTCTATCAAAGATTCAGTACCACCAACACCATGCCCCTCTTAACTCCCAAATCGCAGTGGGCCTGAAAGAGTGAGGTCCTCCCAGAAAGTGGTCAGTTACTGGTGGAGTCACCAGGGAGGGCCACAAGACTAGAGTTGGGGGATGGGCTACAATCCCACTTCTACGGGTCAGCCCATGGCAATTATTTATTCTCAAGACATCCCTTTCCATATGATCATCCCCAAAGACCAATCTGATTGATTCGGAGTTGGCAGGCATTTCATTAGTCAATCAAGTGCACTCCACAATAGAGACTTTGGTCACAAAAGCACAGTCCCCTACAAAGTGCAACCAATGAAGGCATTTGTTCAGAAGGGCATCCCGTGGTTCTCTTCAGTCTATATGTAATTTTCAGACCCATGAAGAAACAATGTGGCTCTATTAAGCCCTTCATGGACATTTTGCCTGAATGGGGCCTTCCAGGTCAAGGGTCGTGTGCATTTGTTGCCCTTCCATCAACTCACAGCTGGGTGCTTGATGCCCAGGTCCTTCGGGGCATGGTTCTTCAAAAGTGGGGGCTCAAACCCCATAGTAGGGCCTCAGGGGGCTCTCTGTACAGTTGGAATTGGGGATTGGTCAGCCTCCGGATGCCTCTACAAGGTTGGAGCGTTCAGGGCACCAGACGCAAAGGAAGGACGGGGACACAGGAGGTATGACCCCAAGTCACCAGTTGGATGGAAGACCCTGGCCAATCCCTGATAGACCCTCTCCAGCTCTCCACACCCCTCCCTCCCCCTTGGCCTCTCTCACCCCCTTAATCAAAACCAATAGTAGTTTATTGATCTCAGCCAGTTCAGAAATCACACGTTCACAGGAGCAGCCCGGGGTAATGTTAGGTTCTGTGGAAAACTCCCCATTGAGGCTAGGGTGCTAAAGATCTTGGATGCTGGCTCCCAAATTACGCCCCCTCCCCCCCGGGTCACAAGTAGTGTCAACAATCACTGGGGCAGGTACTCTGTCGGTCCCATGTCATTCCATTGCCCATTTTTATTTTGCTGCATTTTTTGCCGTGGATTTTTTCCGCAAAGACTCATTGAATTTCTTTTTTTTGTCGGGGGTTTAACCCTCCCCAACACCTATTCCAAGCTATTTAAAATTGAGCCCCGAAACACCCAGAAACCTTATATCCCTCTACCTACCCCCATAATTTTCAATGTATTTTTCGGTAAAAAATCTGTGGCAAAAAATGCTGCAAAAAACAAAACAGCGATCAAAGGACATTGTACCTCCCTGTCCACTTTAAAACCCACAGAGTGAACTCGACTTCACTGGTAATTCCCCAGCACTTTAATTGGAAATCCCTGCCTTTTTCTTGGGCCCGCTTTGAACTTTTGATTCGCTTTAGAGTCTGAGGGGCCTTGCATGTTGGACAATAGGACAGATTTGGAGAGGAAGAGGGGGGGAAGGAGAACGCAGTTCCTCCACTTCTGCGGCTAAAGCCATATCTACGGTAGTGTCTCTGCCAAGCTAAACCTCAGGTACAAGGGAAACCAAGCAACTCGGCTCCCAAATGCGTATCTCACCTTGCGACAGGTCAAGTCCGTGGGGCACTCTGGGGTCTGCTGTGCTTTTCCTGTTAAAGCTCCACTGGCGGTTTGCGAACATCCTGGCTGGAGCAAACACCCGTGCCCTTCCTTCCTGCTGGCTTACACCCTTGTCCAATTGGGGAGGGGCTTCAGTGCTGGCAGTGGGGGCAGTGTAGAAAGACTCCTGAGCTCCCAGGTTGAAGCAAACACCCTGTGGGATGTATTTACCCATGCATCCGAGCCCTACCTCAAAACTGTGCAGTAATGACATGGAAAACATCATGATGGGAAATGCATGAAGAATAGGCAGCCGCTCATTTTTGCCGATGTTATGGGCACAGAAGGACACTGCCTAAAACCACCATTGGACTACCCACACACACAGCTGTGGATTTCAGCAGTTTAAGTAAATTTGGACTGAAAGACACTACAAATCTAAATGTTTAAAAGAAATGAGTGACCTACTTTGAGTGTCACATAGGTTGCAATTGTTTAAATGTCATAGTTTTAAACTTAGAATCAGCAACCTAGCTGCATATGTAAAAAAAAATGTCTTGACTTAAACTGGGGAACAGAAATGATATGTAGCTAAAAACTGGCTTAAAGAGATTCCAATTCTGCCTGGCAACTACCCCCATCAGGAGTGAAACTTGAGTCACAGCTGTGTTCCCAGGCCTATCTGCCTTTTGCTGCTCACACCAAAAGGGATATGACACTTCCCTGATTGAATTACCTGGGCTCTGCAGGAAATTGAACAAAGCCCTGTCTTGACTCAGGCAAATGTTTTATGGCGGGAGTCGTAAATGGAGATTTCTCCTGGAAGCACAGGGGAGGGGCACTGCCTGTGAGAGCAAGCTGGCTTGGCAGAACTGGAAAAACCAGAAATTCAACCTTGTGCTGGAGGAAAACCACACCCCTTTGGGGCCAGAACATAACTCCTAAAAAGATGAATAACTCATAGTACGGACTTGTGAAAATTATTTAAATGATACCATAATTCTTGTGATTTTTCTGCCCACATTTTAAGAGGTTTTTAGAACCGGTGGCATGTTCAGGGGAGTTTTAGCGGAAAAGAGGATATTACTCAAAATGTGTGCATGTGAAAAATCTGACACTTCATCAACTAATGTCCATACTCCTTGCGCACATGTGTGTAAATTTGGGGTAATGTACGGTATTGCAAACCAGTTAAAAAGTGCAAAATATTGCCATTTCTGAATGCAAGCTCCCAGGAAGAGCAGAGTTTGAATAGGAGATACCTCCTGTGATATGTGAGGGGTGCGTGTAATTTTAAAACAATATGTACTTCTGCAAATATGTATTTGGTTTAAATCTAGATTTGTGTGCAAGTTGACAGGAGGAGTGGACTTTCTGCAGGCTGTAAAATGACATCACTCTGACACAACTTAGCTCCCCCAATCAGGGGAGAAATGAAAGCTTGGCCAATGATAAGTGGAGAGGGGCTGGCTAGTGATGCTGCTCACACACACCCATTTTAAAAACACATAAAAGCAGAGAGACAGGACAGATAGGGACCTTCAAATCCATTTGCTGCGGGACGCTCTGCCGGGAAAATCCATACTTTACCTCCATCAATCTTTAGAGAAAGCTGTGCAGAAAGATCCAGACTTTAAATCCCTCAATCTTCAGAATCCAGAGAGAGAGCTGATCCAGACCACTGTTAGCAGAACCAGAGAGAGCAGATCCAGATCACTGTGAAGTGCAGAGACCAGAGTCCAGTTTAAAACCTGACCAGATCCATGACGAGGCCCATTTCACTCAAGAATATAGTGTGAGTACCTAGAAAACTGTGCAGAACCAATCTCCTAGTTAAAATAATATAATTCAATCTATTTAATCTAAGTAGAACTGCCTCCTAACTGTCACCTGTCATTTGCAAAGCTGTCACCTGTCATTTTCTAGTTGCAAGCTGCACTTGTCTTTTTGAACTTTAAAATTTCAAATCTGAAAAACGACCTTTATTTAATCGCTCATATCTCCGTGACCGTTTGTGCTAGAGACTTGCATTAACTTCCATCTGGAAGCTGAGATCCTAGGCTTTCCTAGGACCCCAATATTGCTAGCCCTTGTAGTTCCTCTGTAATCGCACCAGACGCATTCGCGAATTTTACCGCGATTTGCAAATTTCTCCACTTGCAAAAAGATAGCTGCTTTTGCTTTCCTCTGAAAGAAATTTGTTTGCCTTATAAAAACCATCCCTGCATCATTGCTAGTGTGAGCCTGGACTAATATTAACTTGATTTCACTCACCCTGAACCTCCTAGAGGGAATTAAAAGCATTTTAACAGATTTTCACTCCATTGCCAGCACATATCAAAGCATTTTGCCTGTGTTTTAAACTTCTGTAGTCTAAGTTGCTAGGGTGAACTGAATCACATTTAATTGCATTTCTGAGAACTGTGTGCTTCCTTCCACTTCCTTGCATTGCATAAAAGGGGGGGAGGTGAATTGTACAAGAAAGTGATTACATTGTCTTTTGCTGAAATCCTATCAAGTTATTTTCTGTACTGCATTTCATTCCACATTGCATCCATTTGAAACCATACAAGTATTGTTGCTATCTTATCCATTCATGTCAACTCCTTAGTGATTATCAAGAAGTGTGCTAGTGCCAGATTCTCTGTTGTTAATCTTTATCATACCAGATTAAGTGTGATATCCAATTATTAATTTATTATAAAGCGTGATATAATATATATTGTTTAAGTTATCAAATAAACCTTTAAACTTGCAAAACAGAACTACTTCTTGGCTCAGTGGGGTCAGGAGGATTCCAAGAGAGGGGTGTTATATAGGGGTAGTCATCCAGAATGCATGAACTGGACATAAAGTTATATCAATAAGGGTTTTCATTCAGTATTATAGACTAGGCGTTGACTTAGCTGTAGTGTTGAATTGAATCCTCTTACAAAATTGGGGGCCCGTAGCCGGGATTCTGGGTTAGAATACCACTTGTGCAGCTTAATACAGTGTGCTAACTGACGGGATACATACATCCAGTCGGATCACCACGCTGCATTACGCTGTGAAGCATTCCTCAAAAGGGACACTCCAAGAAAAGTTCTGTTCTGCAAAAATAAAATACTAACTTCTGTAAGTCAGGACAGAGACCAATCTCTAGAATGACGACCTTGGTAGATATGAAAATAGCCAGAGAGCACTTCTTACATAAACTATTTGTGAGAGGTGAATGGGCTGAGCAGGGCCAGGAGGCCTGGTTGCAGGCCATCACGTGACAGGCCACTGAAACAGGGTCAGACTTATGGAGAGATCAGGGTCCATTACATGTGGCCCTGAGTGAACTATATATGGCTCCTAAGGCCAAAGATGAACACGACAAGATTGTTAGGATAGCGGCATATTTATATTTATATATGGGAGCCATACAGAATAAATGTGCTGAAGGCCATGATCTGGCAAAAAGGCAACAGATGGCGTTAGAGAAGGCCCAATCTGATCTGGACTCTTCTGAGCAAAGGCTGCACAGAAGCCAGGAGTCAGAAAATGAGACCAGACAGTACATCACTAAAATAAAGGAGGATATGGATGTGCTGCAAAAGGAAAAGTCAGAACAGGATACCAGATTTCGGGCCTTGCAGAAGGAACACCAAGAAGGTTTGGACTCCCTACTGCAAAGCCAGAAAAAGCTGGAGCAACAACTGGACTTCAACAGGGTATGTGCTGAGCAGGTAGTCACCCTGCAAGGCCATCTAGATAGGGAAAAGGCAGAAAGCAATAAACTGATTCTGAAAGACCTGGATACTCAGGCAGAGTTTGATGAAGAGCGCCGGAAAGCTGGTGCCCTTCAAAGGCAGAGGGAAGACCTGGCAGCACAGATGCAGGCTCTCAGTCAGGAAAGAGACACTTTAGGCCAGGAAGTCTGCCACTTAAAAAAGGAAATTGAAGAAAATCACCTGGCCCTCCAGGGGCTGGGTGACCTCCAAAAAGAAAACCAGAACTTGGTAGTGCACACCAGAAGGGTGGAAGATGCTCTGGCAAGAAAGGAGCAGGCCAGTAGGGATGGGACTCAGGAGGTAAACCTCCTGCAGCAAAGACTGGCCCAGTTCTCCAGGACCAACCAGGAAGCACAGAGGGAAAATGAGGCCCTCTGTCAACACAATGATAGGCTCCAACAACAGGTAGCGATGCAGGAGAGACTGATAGAGTCTAGTAAGGCCTTGACTGAGGAACTGAAAGCACAAATGCAGGCTCTTGCATTGCAACAGGGAGCAGGGGCGGATAGAGATGAGGTCCGCTGGGAAAGAGAGACTCCTGACCATAACCTCAGGAGCCCTAACACCAGGGGCCTTCATCTCTCCCAGTCCCTGGACTCTACCACCCCTTTGTCCCCTGGCGCACATGAGCACAGGGCCACAGGGATGGCAGATTACTATCCAGCTAAAAGTATGGGGCTCATAGGCCAGTACCACTCAGGAATGGAGGGGTGGGCATCCGGGTATGGGCACCCAAGTACAGTACAGTTCAGTGGGGAACCCCAGGAGAGTAGGCCCCTTAAGGGCGCATCCTGAAAACCTCTGCCCATTTAGGTCAGTGGGGGGGGGGTACCCAGGAAATCCTGGCAGCAAGGAGGGATCTGAGGACTCCTCTGAGCACCACAGGAAACAGGAGACCAGGTCCCCACATTCTGCCAGCCATTCCCAGGCTCGCAGAATCCGGGAAAACCTGGAAGAACAGACAGGAACCTCTGGGAGCAGTGCCTCTGAGTCAGAGGATGAATGGACAAGGGTTACCCGAACCAAAAAGGCCAATAAGGCAAAAAGGGCCTTGCTTAAGGACACCTTAAAGCAGATTAAGGCGATCAGGAGCGTCATCACGCCTTACCATAAGAACGCTAAGTATTCTGTTTGGGAGCACTTAGAGTTGTTTGAGCAAATGATGGAGACTTTCCATTTGAAGGACAGCCAAAGCTGTATTCAATATGTAAAGTGGACCTTCTCCCCGGAATACTCCAGTTTCTTTGCGGGGCTGGAGGACCAAAATCATTTAAGATGGTCCACCTATAAGGCGGCCATCTTGAAACATTTTTCCATTCATAGAAATCCTCAAGAGGCTCGCAAGGCAGCCTACAATTTGCAATGTGGGGAGGATCAGGCCCCACAAGAATTTGTGCAAGAACTGAAACGTGCTTTTGCGCAGACCACCAGAAGGGTGCGCACAGACAGTAGAGAATTCATAAATACATTTTTTCATGCCTTGCCCAAATACATAATGACCCAGCTCGCGAGGGATTTTCACGAGAAAAGATCTTTAGACTGGGTCCTTGAACAGGCTACCCGGATCTATGAGGTGCAGAAACCGGTAGATAGCAAAAATAATGCTCAGAAAAACCCCAAAGCCAACAGCACCCCTGCTGCTGCCAAGGTGGCAGAGGTAAAGGTCACCCCCGTTTTAGAGTTGGAGATGGGGGGGCCTAAAAACCTACCTGCACCTAATAATGCTAGGCCCAGAAGGTCCTCGGGCCAGTCACAGACAGGGAGCCAGGGAGGCAGCCCCACAAATGGGGTCCCTCGCTCTCCTGATTATGTAAGTCCCCGTTACAAGGGAAATCGACCCATCCTGCGTTATGTGTGGACTCCTTCAGCCCAAGGGGGGGGGATTCAGCCAAGCACCTAACCCAGGGAACTTCCCTCCCAACTTCCCACAGGAGGGCAGAAATTCTCCAAATCCTGGGCAGAACTTTTTCCCCAGGAATCCACCCAATTTCCAACCCCAAAATCATCCATCCTTCTTTCCCCAATTCCCTGAGCCCAGACAACCTAATCCGGGAGAGGGGAGGCCAAGGGTGGAGGGGTACCCAAATCTTCCCAACCCGGGGTATTACCAGAGGAGGGACAGCTACCCTTCCCGGGATCAGCCCAGGGGAGAAAACAGGTCCCCGTATCAGCCTGAGCGGGTTTCCCAGTTAGAGCGCCAGGTTCAAAACATGGCGCGGGATCTGGGTCACATACTGAGGGCTCAGCAGAACCCTCAGATCGGCATGCCGGCGCAGAACGCACCCAACTCTGGACCTGGTGCCCCAGAACAATGACGGGGGCAGCACCCCGATAACTCAACGGTTCCCAGGGAGGAGGCACAAAGGGAAGGGGGGTGTAAAGCCTTGGAGGAAGCTTCCTTCCTCACTTGTAAACAGCCCCTGGAAACCCAGGAACCGGAAACAAAATCTCTTGCCCCTGAAAGTCTGCATCCTAAGGAGCAGAGGGGGGGTAGGAGAAACAAAAGACCCAAACAGACTCAGTTTGAGGAGGAGGTACAGGTCTTCCAATTTGAGGGAGAGGGATCCTCAGAGGATCCTGGGAAAAGGATCTTCTCCTTCAGAGAGGGGGGAACTCCTCCCAAAGAAAAATGGGTCCCTAGGGATGCAAATCCAGACTGGGGAGATGTGGAGACTGAGCTACCGCCGCCCACCATCTCATCCCAGAACCAACAGCAAGAAAATCCCCTGGTTCAAACCCATCCTGGTGACTGCCTCCAAAAAGGGGGGGGGCGGCCCGGAACCGGAGCCAGGGGAACCCACAATGGCTCTGATCTCCAGTTGCCAAATTTTTCTTTCAGATTCCCAAGGCTCTCCACAGAATTCTGCCCAAATCTCTTCGCTAGCGATGTCCAAAACCAGAAAATTAGCCCACCAGTTGTCCAAAAATGTGCATTATCTGTGCCCCCTTGAGGAGAAGGAGGGAAGATACTATGCCCCGGTACAAGTACAGGGGCAGGGTACAATTCTGGCACTGGTGGACACGGGATCTCAAGCTACCCTTCTGTCCAGAAGGGCCTTTGACGAACTGAATGCAGGAAGGGGAGGGAATTACCAAATTCCTCTCACCTCACTTCCTGGACAACTCCAGAACTTTGACGGGAAGGAAATTCCCGTTGAGGGGACTGCAGATTTGGACATTAAAATTGGGCGACACAAGTTGAAACACCCAGTCATAGTTGTGACTCCAGAGGGCACCCCTTGTTTACTAGGGAATGACCTCCTGAGAAGGTTGTCACCCCTAATAGATTGCGTAAACAAGGTCCTCTGGACCCAGACTAGCCGACCAATAAAATTAAAACGGAGTGTCAACCATGTTAGTTTAAACGGCACCTGCCACATGGTTGAACAAAAATCTGAGCAAGTAGAATTTCACTTCCAGAATAGCCAAATTCCAGACGTGACAGTAATAGCAGTAGGACAACAGACTGGTGATGGAGGGTCCTCTCTATTTCTGAAAATCAACCTGCCTTCCAGTCTAAAGTGGTACTCCACGCTGGAAGGAAACACTCTGAGATTCTATACTAATCCACAATCAGAAACTCCCACTCCAATAGTCCAGAAAGATGTGAAATCAGCTCAGAGCCTGGCTGATATTCAGCAAATTGGAGAGCAGTTGTTCATCCCTGTTCAGTTAAATGATGGGAAGGACTCTGTTCTCGCTCGAGTGTGTGTGAACAACGGTAAGAGCTTCATCAGCGAAGCCATGTTCCGCCAACTCCCAAAAGATCCAGCCATTCCCACCTTCAAACTGATAGACAAATGGGAAATGGACCTGGAAGCGCCTAATTCCAAACATCTCCTGCCAAGCAGGTGTATGCTCAAAATCTCCATTGGCAACAAGAGCATAGTCCACAATTGTTGGGTCGTGCGAGACGTCCCTGCCGCCTTTTACTTAGGCAGTGACATTCTCAATCGCTTTGCCATTAGTTTGGACCTAATAAACTTCAAAGCTTGGTCCCGATTAGCGGATAATCCCATGGGCTTTGATGATCCAGAAAAAGCATTTAGGTCAGCTCAATTGCTACCTTATGCAGTTGAAATTCAGATCAAAGAGGAAGTCACCATCCCAGAAAGGACCCGACAATTCTCCCTGGAAGTGAAAGTTAAAAGAGGACAACATTTGAAAAACCCCGATGCTTACATACATCTAAATGCTTCTCTCCAACAGAAAGGGTTAGGGGTAAACCCAACTCCATTAGTCAAAATAGAACATGACACCATTCTAATAGAGGTGGATAACAGCGACTTAAAGAGTATTACTCTAGCCGCAGGCACCATTATTGGAATGGCGGTTGATGACCGACATTTTTCCATCGACTTAGTCAATGAACTGTTAGGACCAATCCCCAAGGACTGTTTTGACAGTGACAGTGAGGACAATACAACACCAGACAGGATTTATACCCGGCATGGGGGGAACTTCCTGGTGTACACTTCTTGCCCTTATGGTAAGGAAGATGTGACTTGTGACTTCAGGAGGGATGAGGTGATTTTTCAGGTCCATGAGGGCTGCCTTTCCCACCTGAAGCCTCCGGTCCAAATCAGCACTCTGACCAGGGACCTCTCCACCCAGCTGGAGGAGGCCGCTGAAATAGCCAAACCAGAAGTCTTTCCAGGCTTCAGGCAGATGGTGGAAGAGAGAGTCAACCTAGCTGATGCCTGTGTGACTCTGGAACAAAAGCAAAAGTTGAAACAAGTTTTCTTGGATTTCCAAGATCTCTTTGCGGTAGACTCATATGACTGTGGCCGCACCGACATCCACACAACAACAATCCCCACGGACCCTGGCATGACTCCTGTGTTTGTGAAGCAATATCACTTGCCTCTCGCATCAATGGAGTCCCTTACTGAAATAATTAAGAACCTTGAGTCCCGGGGAATAATCCGTCCAGTCCACAGCACCTTCAATAATCTGGTGCTGGGAATATTGAAGCCAAACGGCCAGTGGAGACTCTGCGCCGACCTCAGGGAGCTCAACAAACGAGTCCATACTTCCCGATGGCCTCTGCCCTACATTGACCAAGGGCTGGCCCAGATCCAGGGGTCACAGGTATTCACTGCAATAGACCTGACCAATGGATACTGGACCGTGCCTGTCAGCAGGGAGGACCAATACAAACTGGCTTTTACCTTTGGGGGCCAGCAGTACACATGGACCCGGACTCCCTTCGGATACCTCAACTCCGGCAATGAATTCAACATTTTCCTACATAAGGCCATGCCCGACCTGGGTGCGAGGGGTAACCTGGCTTATGTAGATGATGTCCTCATCAAAAGTTCATCTGTGGAGGAACACATAGCGGAGATCCGTTATGTTCTGACCCAGTTGAGGGCCGCCGGAGCAAAAGTTTCCTTTCAGAAAGCACAGTGGTGTAGAACCCGTTGTAATTTCTTGGGGCATGAGATTACTCCTCAGGGTCTCTGTCCCCAGGAAAAGAAAGTGGAAGCACTTCAGAAACTGAAAGACCCCACAACTCTGCGAGAACTAAGGAGCCTCCTTGGACTGACTAATTACAGCAGAAAGTTCATTGAGGGCTACGCAGAGATTACCATACCCCTGATTCATCTCCTGAAGGGGGGGGTCAAGTGGGAATGGGGTCCAGAACAAGCCGAGGCAGTAAAACAACTCAAAAGAAGCCTCTCACAAGCGCCTTGCCTAGCTTACCCTGTCAGAAACAAGGAGTTCTTCCTGGAGACAGGGTTCTCTAATACGTGCTTGACGGCAGTATTATACCAAAAGCATGACAAGGTCAATAAAGTAATCTCCTATGCGAGCAAAACTTTGTCCTCTGTGGAGGAAAAATTCAACGATTGCGAGAAGGCACTCCTGGCAACGGTGTGGGCATTGAAGAATTACCGCCCGTTTATCCAGGGGGAACACATCATAGTGGAGACTCCACACCAGCCTCTGCAATATCTCCAAAGTGACAGAATCCGGGCCGGAAATGTGAGTAATTCCCGAATTACTTCCTGGATTCTGTCAATGCAAGGCTTTCCTGTGGAGGTCAGATATGGCCAAAACAAGAAGAGTCCCCTCGCGCAAGGTCTGGCTGACTTGCATGATTGTGCCAGAGAAAACTGTCTCGAGGACGAAAGTCTAAAAATCAAGGACAACATGGAGGCATACCTCAATTCCCCACACAAAGTCTTTGAAGAAGACAAGTGTGAGGGAATGCCCACTGTCTATGTGGATGGATGCTCTTACCATGTTGACAACAACGGGGAAAAAGAACTGGTGGCTGGCGTAGGGAATGCATGGGTGAATGAGTCCCCAGAATCCTCTGCTGGATACAAAATTGGTCCCCAAAGTAGTCAGGTGGCAGAATTGATGGCTGTGCATCAAGCCATCCTCACTGCTGTCCAGCATCAACTCCACGAACTGGTCATAATCACAGATTCGGATTATGTACGGAACGGGTTCGTGGAGCACCTGGTTAATTGGAAAGCCAGGTGCATGTTATGTGCTAACAACAAACCCTTGAAACATGGGAAGTTGATCCAAAACATTGATGATCTGGTCACCTCGAATGAGATGACCATCTATTGGAAAAAGATCAAGGGTCATTCCAAAGTAGAGGGACCAGACAAAACTGGAAATGACTTAGCTGATCAGCTGGCCAAAACCGGGGCCATCCAAGGGGATCTAATTGAGATTGAGTCCCTGTTGGGGGAAATCCAGGTCACTGCCATCACTAGGTCCCAGACAAATGCTCACAACGACCTTTCAATTGCACAATGAAGTAAGGAGACCCCTGATGCTGATTTGATTACTGCTCAGAAGGGGGATCCAATAATTGGTAAATTTTACCAACACATTGAGGACCCTGAGAACTTTCCCCTGACGGATACCGATTACATTGGGAAAGAGGACCTAAGAGTGTTGATGAAATGTCCAAAAATGTTCCGGATCCAAGACGGTTTGCTGGTAAGGAAATCCAAAGCTGGCCACGATCAGTGGGTGGTTCCTACCTCATTCCGAAGCCTGATGTTAAGTCACACCCATGATGCAGCCACCGCCGGTCATAGGGGGTTTCACACAACATTGGAAATCTTAAGAGAGGTTGCATACTGGCCACACATGGGGCAGGACCTCGACCAATACTTGAAGGGGTGTCTTGTGTGTGCACAATTTCAGCCATCATCCCTCACGCACCGTGCGCCTCTCCAAAAGAGGGGGATGACACTGCCATGGTCAGATTTACAAATCGACTTTGTAGGCCCCGTGATTCCCTCTGCTAGGGGGAAGAAGTACATGTTGACTGTGACATGCTTGTTTACCAAGTGGTTGGAATGTCTCCCAGCCCCAAATTGCAATGCAGAAACCGCAGCTGCCCTGATGATTAACCATATCTTTTCCCGTTTTGGTCTACCTCAAAGGATTGAGTCAGACAGAGGTAGCCACTTCACCAGTGAAGTAATGACAAAGATGTGGGAGATACTGGGGGTCAAAAGGAAGCTACACATTGCTTACCGGCCAGCTTCTTCTGGGGCAGTAGAGAGATATAACCGGACAATTGTGTGCATGTTAAAGAAGTTTGTGGCAGATTCTGGGCCAAGTTGGGATATCCGATTACCTCTGGTCCTAATGGCCATCAGATCTACCCCTTCGTCTGCAACCAAAATGTCACCATTTGAGTTGATGACTGGGCGCAAGATGGTGCTTCTGCAGCATTTGCTCTACAGGACCCATGAGCAGACACTGATAAATGCCTCCACTACTCATGAGTATGTGGAGAATTTAAGGAAACACCTCCAACATGCTTTTGCTTACGCTCAGCGGAATCTAGAAAGATCAGCTGATAGGATGAAGACCCACTATGACCTGAAAACTTCCAGGAAAGAATATCAGGTGGTAGACCGGGTCTATCTATACAACTTCCAAAGAAACCAGGCAAAACAGCGGAAATATTTGCCTACGTGGAAGGGACCCTTTGAGATCATCGACAAAATCTCCCCTGTGGCCTACAAAATCCACATCCCCAAAGGTCCTTTGGCAGCGGGGGAAGACAAGTGGGTCCACATAAACCAGTTGAAATGTTGCCATCCCAGGCACACTCTGCAACAACTGGAGGAATCCTCTGGAATCCTAGCGGGTACTGTCTCAGATTAATTCAGTTCCAACCATAAAACATACCACATCTAGTCTCTAAATTATGGTGATTTGCATGAAACTGTATCTTAGTTATACTGTTTTTTTTTTCAAAATAAGAATGTAATGTTTCGTTATGATGAAATGCATATGCTGCCCCACTATCTCAACAGTGGTGGAAAAATGTCTATGAATAGGTATTGCCGCTCTTCCTTTGTCGTCCTAGGAGAGATGAAACCATGGAGAATGACCAAGGAGGACGATCCGGAGACCGGGAGCAGAGACGCAACGGGCCCGGGGTACCGCCCAATATTCCCATCAGGACCGGCGAGGAGAACCGATCGATCCGACCGGATGGAGAAAAGATGCTGAACTGTGCCATCTATTGGAAGAAGATGAAGAAACATCCCAGGTCTTGCGAGTCCCATCAGTGAAACCGAATGGCCATTGCAAGAGGGGGGCTTGTGGGATGTATTTACCCATGCATCCGAGCCCTACCTCAAAACTGTGCAGTACTGACATGGAAAACATCATGATGGCCAGAGCTTCCCAGAAAATGCACAGGGAAATGCATGAAGAATAGGCGGCCGCTCATTTTTGCCGATGTTATGGGCACAGAAGGACACTGCCTAAAACCACCATTGGACTACCCACACAGTAGTCTGAAACCATTGGGAATGGCAATGCTGATTGCCAAAAGCAAACCCATAACTGTTGGGAATTCATTTTCTTAAATCCCAAAAAGAGGTGCAGTGCCAGTACTCACCACTATCCAAAAGCCGGCGTTTTAAAACAACACCAGATTTTACTTTTTGCAAAACTGAATAAATGAACCCCAAAACATGCCAAAGAAAGACTTACTGAGAGGTGGATCCAATGTGAAGTTATATTCTGAAGTGACTTGAAGGTTTATAACATGACTGGCTGAGGTGTGGATTTCAGCAGTTTAAGTAAATTTGGACTGAAAGACACTACAAATCTAAATGTTTAAAAGAAATGAGTGACCTACTTTGAGTGTCACATAGGTTGCAATTGTTTAAATGTCATAGTTTTAAACTTAGAATCAGCAACCTAGCTGCATATGTAAAAAAAAATGTCTTGACTTAAACTGGGGAACAGAAATGACATGTAGCCAAAAACTGGCTTAAAGAGATTCCAATTCTGCCTGGCAACTACCCCCATCAGGAGTGAAACTTGAGTCACAGCTGTGTTCCCAGGCCTATCTGCCTTTTGCTGCTCACACCAAAAGGGATATGACACTTCCCAGATTGAATTACCTGGGCTCTGCAGGAAATTGAACAAAGCCCTGTCTTGACTCAGGCAAATGTTTTATGGCGGGAGTCGTAAATGGAGATTTCTCCTGGAAGCACAGGGGAGGGGCACTGCCTGTGAGAGCAAGCTGGCTTGGCAGAACTGGAAAAACCAGAAATTCAACCTTGTGCTGGAGGAAAACCACACCCCTTTGGGGTCAGAACATAACTCTAAAAAGATGAATAACTCATAGTACGGACTTGTGAAAATTATTTAAATGATACCATAATTCTTGTGATTTTTCTGCCCACATTTTAAGAGGTTTTTAGAACCGGTGGCATGTTCAGGGGAGTTTTAGCGGAAAAGAGGATATTACTCAAAATGTGTGTATGTGAAAAATCTGACACTTCATCAACTAATGTCCATACTCCTTGCGCACATGTGTGTAAATTTGGGGTAATGTACGGTATTGCAAACCAGTTAAAAAGTGCAAAATATTGCCATTTCTGAATGCAAGCTCCCAGGAAGAGCAGAGTTTGAATAGGAGATACCTCCTGTGATATGTGAGGGGTGCGTGTAATTTTAAAACAATATGTACCTCTGCAAATATGTATTTGGTTCAAATCTAGATTTGTGTGCAAGTTGACAGGAGGAGTGGACTTTCTGCAGGCTGTAAAATGACATCACTCAGACACAACTTAGCTCCCCCAATCAGGGGAGAAATGAAAGCTTGGCCAATGATAAGTGGAGAGGGGCTGGCTAGTGATGCTGCTCACACACACCCATTTTAAAAACACATAAAAGCAGAGAGACAGGACAGATAGGGACCTTCAAATCCATTTGCTGCGGGACGCTCTGCCGGGAAAATCCATACTTTACCTCCATCAATCTTTAGAGAAAGCTGTGCAGAAAGATCCAGACTTTAAATCCCTCAATCTTCAGAATCCAGAGAGAGAGCTGATCCAGACCACTGTTAGCAGAACCAGAGCGAGCAGACCCAGATCACTGTGAAGTGCAGAGACCAGAGTCCAGTTTAAAACCTGACCAGATTCATGACGAGGCCCATTTCACTCAAGAATATAGTGTGAGTACCTAGAAAACTGTGCAGAACCAATCTCCTAGTTAAAATAATATAATTCAATCTATTTAATCTAAGTAGAACTGCCTCCTAACTGTCACCTGTCATTTGCAAAGCTGTCACCTGTCATTTTCTAGTTGCAAGCTGCACTTGTCTTTTTGAACTTAAAAATTTAAAATCTGAAAAACGACCTTTATTTAATCGCTCATATCTCCGTGACCGTTTGTGCTAGAGACTTGCAGTAACTTCCATCTGGAAGCTGAGATCCTAGGCTTTCCTAAGACCCCAGAAGGATATTGCTATCCCTTGTAGTTCCTCTGTAATCGCACCAGACGCATTCGCGAATTTTACCGCGATTTGCAAATTTCTCCACTTGCAAAAAGATAGCTGCTTTTGCTTTCCTCTGAAAGAAATTCGTTTGCCTTATAAAAACCATCCCTGCATCATTGCTAGTGTGAGCCTGGACTAATATTAACTTGATTTCACTCACCCTGAACCTCCTAGAGGGAATTAAAAGCATTTTAACAGATTTTCACTCCATTGCCAGCACATATCAAAGCATTTTGCCTGTGTTTTAAACTTCTGTAGTCTAAGTTGCTGGGGTGAACTGAATCACATTTAATTGCATTTCTGAGAACTGTGTGCTTCCTTCCACTTCCTTGCATTGCATAAAAGGGGGGGGGTGAATTGTACAAGAAAGTGATTACATTGTCTTTTGCTGAAATCCTATCAAGTTATTTTCTGTACTGCATTTCATTCCACATTGCATCCATTTGAAACCATAAAAGTATTGTTGCTATCTTATCCATTTCATGTCAACTCCTTAGTGATTATCAAGAAGTGTGCTAGTGCCAGATTCTCCGTTGTTAATCTTTATCATACCAGATTAAGTGTGATATCCAATTATTAATTTATTATAAAGCGTGATATAATATATATTGTTTAAGTTATCAAATAAACCTTTAAACTTGCAAAACAGAACTACTTCTTGGCTCAGTGGGGTCAGGAGGATTCCAAGAGAGGGGTGTTATAGAGGGGTAGTCATCCAGAACGCATGAACTGGACATAAAGTTATATCAATAAGGGTTTTCATTCAGTATTATAGACTAGGCGTTGACTTAGCTGTAGTGTTGAATTGAATCCTCTTACAACCCGCACCCTTGTTTTACATCACATGGATGCATGTGGAGAGTTGATTCACTTGCCTCCTATAATCTAATTTCTGACTGGGGCCTTTATGTGGCTCTGGTCAGTTCATAATGATATTCTTTATATGGGACCTTTAGTGTCATTAATTTTTTTTCTGTAATGTACTTTTGGTGTGTTGTTTTGCTTGATGGTGGAGGCCCTTTATTTCCTCTTTTCACTAATGGATCATGTGTGCTAATTGTTGTTTTAGATTATTCTTTGCTGCACTTTAGGTGCCACAACCTGCCATGTACTTGGCCTTTCGGCCTTGTTCGTGATGTATCTAATTTATGTTCAGAAGGTCATCTATCCTTCCTGGTCCTGACAAAGGCGAAGATTCATATATATTGCCGAAACATGTGGGATGTGCCCCTTTTACACTCTATTAACACAAACATTATGTGGAGAGTTGCAGATTTGCTTTGCTAACTGTAGAGCATACCAATTTTGTATAGGGGAACTGCTATTGTACGTAGATTTGTGATTTTCAGTGACATTAATTGTCTACATTGACCTCCTATGACCTTAGACTAGATTCAGTCTAGGCCTCCCGCACCCCTTTAAAGGGGTGGTTGTGATGTGTTAGGTAAGAGAGCGAAAAACGATTGAGTTGGTTATAAATATCTCATTTTGGGTACCTGGGGTTTTGATCATTTAGC
The DNA here is from genome assembly GCF_040938575.1 of Ambystoma mexicanum. Lineage (NCBI taxonomy): Eukaryota > Metazoa > Chordata > Amphibia > Caudata > Ambystomatidae > Ambystoma > Ambystoma mexicanum. The sequence goes on along the minus strand of NC_090934.1, from coordinate 1,042,382,526 downwards.
TTTTATTGTTAGCCTATTCTCTTGTTGTTGTTATCTTTATTATTGTTTCTTTCACGGATACCCTTTGAGCCAGGCCTTCAATCTCTCCAGTCAATATTTTTATGGAAAACTCTGGATTTATAATACAGAAAGCTGAACAGTAAAGAAAAGATTCCTGCACTGGATATATTGAGAACTTCCCATTTGAAGGTCAGTGACACTGCACTAACCAAATTGAAAGAAGCAGCCATGAGCATATGCACCCAAAAGTACATCTCTCTCGAGACACTGACGCGAAAGCCAAACAAAAAGCTTGCAAGGCTTGACTGGATCGAGACCCAAGAAAAGAAAGATCAATACAAACTTAACCTAAAGTGTGAGGGTGAATCAAGAGCGCTCAACCAACTACCAGACTATCACAATCTCTACCCTGATCGCCGGATCCGCGACATGTTTCTGAGATTTAGGTTGAACATCCTCCCCACCAGCGAAATCATGGGAAAATGGACCCAAAATAAAGTTGCTAACAAAGACTGTAGATTCTGCAAAACGTCTGGGAAAACAGAATCCTTATACCATGGAACAATGGAATGCGAGGCACTTAACCAGAAGCGTCTAATATACAGTGGAAAACACCTAAGCGCCCTCTGTGAATTGGAAATCAAGGAAAGATTGAGACACATTTTCATGGGCAATAATAGAAAAATGATCACCACAAGTGTTCACTTTTGGGAAAACATTACTTCTGATGCATTTTTTCATAACTCAAAACTGTAAATGGAAAGTACTAGATGTTATTGTAAATTTTGTTGAAGTACAGATGTAAGGTTAAAATACAAACCAAATGCATTTTAATATAAAATGAAAAAATGTTTGTTGCAGTATTTGTGATATGCACACATGCTGTGTTTGAGTAATTCTCACATTATATGATTTTTTTTGATGCATCAAACAATGATTAAATACATTTAGCATCTTTTTACTTGCTGGATCAATTTGCTTGACTGGTTTATGTATACAGCAGATATGGCGTGACTGTGAGAGGTGAGGCCATGGCTCAGCTCATTTAAAGTAAATAATACTATAACAAGTTGCCAATAATTCCTGGTAGGAACACATGTTTGCATATTCATTCATGTTCTTACTCCAGTTCCCATTGGAGATGGATTAAGCCCTTATGTGTAAACATGTACCACTAGTAAACCTAATAATAGTAGTGCTGTATTTTCCTTGATAAAGTACTGGACGGGACAGCAGAGGGTGGCGGGTTAAAAGCTCATCTCTGACAAGTGCCAGCCTGCACTTTCTATGTTCATATTTCAGTAGGGCTCAATCAGTCTTTCATCCATCTCAGGTTGATACACTAAGTATTATTACATTGTGGGATGCATTAACCCACTAGTCTATGCCCTGCAAAATCACTGCGTGCTGCTTGCATCAGAAACAACAGAGTCGCCGCCAAAAAGATCTTTGCCCTAAAAATCTCTGAAAGTGCTCAGGAAAACCTAGAAAATAGGCCGCCAATCCATTTTGCCTATGTCATTGGTAACACAGAAGTCCACTGCCAAAACCTATAATTTGGCTCCCCACCGAGGAAAATTAAACTACTTGAAAAAGCAGTGCTGCATTGCCACGGAAAACCCAAAAAATCTGTTTTTCCTTGGCTGTGGAAAGTGCAAAAATCATGGTTCCCAAACATCACAAAAGATCAAACATCCTTGTTGGCTGTTAAACATCACTTTATTTAGAGAATTAACCTAAGCACAATGTCAGCAGAAACATATTTTATCAGAAGAAAGTCCACATTCAAAGATGCTTGCTGAGGAAAAATATGTTAAAAATGGGCCCAATACCGCCGCTCGCCTGTGTCAGAAACAGCTATTTACTTAACCTGACAGTTTAAACTTATGCTTAAAATCAAAGTATGGAAAAGAAGAGACTTCCCATCAAAAGCAATATAGGGTGACCATTCAATCTCTATGTTTTAAAAAGGCTGGAAGTAAGAGATTTGTGGCTATATTTGTAAAAAATGAAAAATGTAAATTGTATTTTAGAGAAAGACTATTTTAAACATTGTTTTAAAAGTAAGTTAAAGCCAGCCACGCTGAGCTTCAAAGACATTCCACAGTGTATCCCCAAACAAAGGAATCTTCCCCCCTGCCCTCTACTTAAGAACTGACAGGGAGGTGTGAAAGGAAATGGGAGGGGACTTTGGCCTGTTGCTCTGACGAAAAAAAAAGACTCCCTTGAATGAAAGGAAATGCAAATTCGGGTGTGACAGAAAACAACTGCTGGCAGGAAGAAGCCTGGGACTGCTCTGGCCCAGCCAAAAAGCTGGGGGTTGAGACAGACAATTGTGCTTATTCAGAGAGCACAGAAAATATCTTTGTGAAAAAGACTCATAGAAAACTGAACAAAATTGGTAAAAATGTGTAAATATAGTGTTGTTAAAATGAAATTTTTGCTCACCTTTTAAAACCACTCTGGAATGTGTACGATATTCAGAGACTGAACCACAAAAATGTTGATATTGTAGCAGTTATGATAATGCAAAAAATATGAAACTTCACAGGAATATGCCCAGATGTTATGTGCATGTATCTGGAAAAACGTGTACAAATATGACACTTGGTAACCAACCAAAAGCACCAAAAACTGTCATTTGTGAACTGAAACGCTTAGGAAGATGAGACTTGGACAGATAATTGGCTTATTTAATCTGTAATGGAAACATGTATTATTAGCAAGTTGGTGATATTGGAAATATGTTTTATATGAAAAAAAGATGTTATGTGATGGAACAAAGGGGAGGTTTTTTCCTGGATTTTAAATTGCAGTATCACTATGACACATTATGACACACTGTTTCCATCTCAAATCAGGAGAGAGGGAAGACTTTAACCAATAGGCTTCTTAGAGGGTTGTGCATATTATAATCAGCCTACCCACCCCTTTGGGAAATACATAAATAGGGACTGTTGAGGACCTAGAGACACACACATTCACTCATAACTGATCTACTGGCAAAGTGCTCTGCAGGAAGAACCCAGACCAAAACTCCAGAACCCAGATCAAGACTCCAGAACACTGAAAGCAGAAGGCCCAATCCAAACCTGAACCCTTTTCAGCTGGCCTTTAAAATCTTGCAACCTGATTTTAACCCCAAACTTCCAAGAGGCATAACAAATTCAACAGCCGGGCTGTGCTGTTTTTCTGCTTCTTGCTAGAACCCAGAGATCCAAACCAGTAGAGCAGAGCTGTAATCCAGAACCAACCCGTCAGATCCAGTCCAAGAAGCCGTGCAGAGACAGAGTGCCGTGCTGAGAGCAGAACTAAGTGCCTGAATCCTGTCCGGTGGCGAGCAGACTCCAGTCCAAAACCCTTGACCAGATCTTTGACGGGCCTATTCCAAAACCGTAGTTGTGAGTATTTAGCATAGAATTGTCCATAGCCAATCTCCTATCCTTAAGTAATCCTACCCAACCCATTCTATCATATCCAGAACTGCATTGTAGAAACTCTTTTGTCTGTCCTGAATCCTTCTCTGACCCCTATAATCCTGTGATCATTGAAGTGATAAATCATCTTTGCGCTAATATATATTTGCTGAAGAAAGGCAAGTGTTGCATCAGGCAAAGATCAGACCGAGGTGCCTCTGGACTGGTGGCTGTACCGTTGGTATCTCGCATCTTCATAGCATCTTAGTGTTAAGAAATCCTTGTTTATAATCTTCAACAGCACATCTCTCTTTTGAAATCTTGACTCTTTTTGAGAAAAATTGACCTTTACTAAAACCTCTAACTTTTGAACCGTACATGTTAGAAACGTAATTTTAAATGTCAAATTGAAGCTAACATTGCCAGCTTTCAAATGAATCCCTATCTGCTAGTTATTCAGTCATCAGTGCTAGTGTTTACCTGAAGCTATCCAAAACGGTTCTCACTAGTTCTGAATCCAATTTAGCGAATTAAAATCAATTTTTAGTGTTTTTCTCATTCATTACAAACCACATTCAAAGCATTTGACCTGTTTAAAATCATTCCTGTTTTTCTCTAAACTTGCTGGGGGAATTGGGATTGAAACTGCATTTGTAGAGTGTTTTATTCCTGAAACCTGTTTTCTCTCCTTCCATCTCTATATTGCATATTAGGGGGGATTGCGTAGTATCAGGGGGAAAAAGTGATTACATTGCATTTGATTGAATTCATATCAAGTTTTATTTCTGTGCTGTATTAATCTCATATCATTTCATTGAACCCACACAAAGTTTTATTCTATGCTATATTATTCTTCTCATCCTTACTTGTTTTGATTTTATAGATTGTTGACTGTAATATCACCCAACGCTGATCTATGTATAAATATTAATAGTGTGATATCCAGATATTGTTCATAATTCATAAAAGTATAATATATATATTGTTCAAATCCATCAAATAAACAACCTTCTTCTTGGTTCAGTGAGACCGGGGGGATTCAAAGAGATGGGCATGATATAAGGGTACATTGTTCAGAAATAAAAACTTTCGACATAAAAATATACAATTAAGGGTTCCAGCTGGGCATCTCACGCTAGGCATTGACTTAGTTGGGGATCTGGGTTGAAACCATTTTCAGATTGGGGGCTCGTAGCAGGATTTCTGGATTAGATATACCACTTGTGAAAGCTTAATATAGTGTGCTAACTGACAGGGTACATAAATCCTGTTGGGCTACCAAGGTGTGTCACACTTTGAAAAGCACCCCTCAAAAGGGAACTCTCTCTAAGAAAACGGTCTGTTTTGCAAAAATAAAACAAAGATTCTGTAAGTCAGGCAGGAAATGAATATTTCCAGGATGGCGACATTGGTAGAGATCAACATGGCTAGAGAACAACTTTTGCATAAGATATTTGTGAGAGATGAATGGATAGAGCAGGATCAGAATGTGTGGTTGCAGGCAATCACACAACAGATCACTGCAACAGGGTTAGATATATGGCAAGATCAGGGTCCCTTACATATGGCCCTGAGAGAACTATATATGGCCCCTAAGGCAAAGGATGAGCAAAACAAGATTGCCAAAATAGCGGCATATCTATATCTATCTATTGGAGCCATACAGGATAAATATGCTGAAGGCCAAGATCTGGCAAGTAAGCAATTGCAGGCATTAGGAAAGGCCCAAAATGACCTGGACTCTGCTGAGCAGAGGCTACAGAGGAGCCAAGAGTCAGACAATGAAAGTAGGCAGTATATAGTCAAAATAAAAGATGACCTGGGTATCCTGCCGCAGGAAAAGGCAGAAAAGGACACCAGAATTCTTGCCTTGCAGAAGGAGTACCAAGAAAGTTTGTACTCTCTACTGCAGAGACAGAAAAAGCTGGAGCAACAAATAAACTTCAACAGGGCATGCACAGAGCAAGTAGCCATCCTGCAAAGCCAACTACACAGAGTGAAAGAGGAGAGCAATAAATTAATTCTGAAAGACCTGGATACTCAGGCAGAATTTTATGAAGAGCGCCAGAAAGCTGGTGTGCTTCAAAGACAAAGGGATGACCTGGTAGCACAGAGGCAGGCTCTTACTCAGGAAAGGGACACCTTAGGCCAGGAAGTCTACTATTTAAAAGATAAACTGGAAGTAAAATCCCCTGGACCTCCAGGGACTAGGTGACCTCCAAAAAGACCATCAAAAATTGTTAGAGCACACCAGGAGGGTGGAAGATACTCTAGCAAGGAAGGACCAGGCCAATATGGACAGGACTCAGGAGGTAACCCTCCTGCAGCAAAGACTAGCCCAGTACTCAAAAACAACCCAGGAAGCACAGAGAGAAAATGAGGCACTCTGTGAGAACAATGACAGGGTCCACAGACAAATAGCCATGCAAGAGAGATTGATAGAGACTGGTAAGGCCTTGATAGAGGAACAGAAAGCTCAGGTTCTTGCATGGCAACAGGGAGCAGGGGCTGATAGAGATGAGGTTCGCTGGGAAAGGGAAACACCTGAGCATAACCTCAGGAACCCTAGTTCCCGGACTCTGCCACCCCCATGTCCACTGGCACACATGAGCCAAGGGCCACGGAGATGGCAGATTTCAACCCAATCAGAAATATGGGGCTCATAGAACAGCACCTCCCAGGAATGGATGGGCGGACGTCTGGGTATGGGTACCTAAGTACTGTGAAATTTAGTGGGGAACTCCATGAGAGTAGGCCCACTAAGGGCATCCTGAAAACCTCTGCCCAGCTAGGACAGTGGGGGGGGGGTACCCATCAAATCCTGGGAGAAAGGAGGAATCGGAAGACTCCTCTGAGCGCCCCAGGACACAGGAGACTAGGTCCCCACATTCTGCCAGCCATTCCCAGGCGCACAGAATCCGGGAGAACCTAGAAGACCAGAAGGGCACCTCTGGGAGCAGTGCCTCTGAGTCAGAGGAGGAGTGGACCAGGGTTATCCGAACCAAGAAGGCCAATAAGGAAAAAAGGGCCTTGCTTAAGGTCCCCTAAAGCAAATCAAAGCGATAAGGATCGTCATCACACCTTATCATAAGAACGCTAAGTATTCTGTTTGGGAGCACTTAGAGCTCTTTGAGTAGATGATGGAAACTTTCCATTTGAAGGACAGCAGTAGCTGTATTCAGAATGTGAAATGGACCTTCTCACCAGAATACTCCAACTTCTTTGCAGGGCTGGAGGACCAAAATCATTCTAGATGGTCCACCTATAGTGCAGCCATATTGAAGCATTTTTCTGTACATAGAAATCCTCAGGAGCTTGCAAGCCAGCCTACAACTTGCAATGTGGGGAGGATCAGGCCCCACAAGAATTTGTGCAGGAAAATAGTGTGCCTTTGCACAGACCACCAGAAGGGTACGCACGGACAGCAAAGAATTTGTCAATTCCCTGTGGAGTCCCCACTTTGCCGCTTCACTCTGCTTCAGTCTACTCTGCTCCTGCTATTTCGACATACAAAACTTTTGTGGACGTGACTACAACTACCAGCAGGCTTTGCGCTGGTCCCTGTTGGAGGCAGGCCTATATAAGGTTGGAGCCACGCGCACCGCGCGCGCGCGCACCCGAGCGAGTCCCCGTGGAGTCCCCGGTTCGCCGCTTCGCCGCGGCGTCCGGGGCTCCACGGGACTTTTAAATCTGCTCTCAAGCGGCAGAGCGTTTTATTGCATAGTCTGTTTTGCCCACTAAACTTGTGGCCCATAGTGTTATTTTTAAAACATGTCTACTAAAAGAAACGAAATTTATCGTCTTACAACTGGTATGCCCACGAACACACGGCTACGAATTATGTCGGAAACGCAGTCTATGCTGATCCCGACGGCGGACGAAAGACTTCCATCAAGTCCTGCAGTAAATACCTGCTCAACGCCTGTTCAACACTCTGCTCGATCCAAATGCAAAACAAAGGATAAAACGAAAAGGCTGCCGATGGACAATGTTGACTTTCTGAAATATGGTTTTGGGGCGCAGAGTGGAACGAGCATTCCAGCTCTTCTTACTAATCAGACGGTAGCAGCTGCTCATGTTAGTGATATTATTGATATTGTGCCGGCTAACTCTGAAATAGGTAGTGGGGGTGAGCCGGTGCTTATATCAGATGACAACTTAAACCTAAAAGAGAATCTGGAAACTTCTAAAACGCCTGCCTCCATGTCAGACAGGATGCTTTTGAAAAATGCTTTGTCTGGCGTTGTGCAGCCTGGAGCTGCTGCGGCTATAGAAAAAACAAGTGAAATAACAAATGTTCTAGAGACTAACAACTCGTATTGCTCGGCCAGAGCAGAAGGCTCCAAACTATCCCAATCCCCAGATATGTTCCATCGTCTTGATTGCGACATATCAACTTTGCAGGTATCATATATACCACCAACTCCACGAAGATCTAATAATATTCTTACGAGCCTTGAAAGATCTTCTGGCAATCCCAAATCTGAAAATTTTACTTTGGAAGTCATGAATATAGCATTAATGGCTCTTGCGAAGCTCTTTGAATCAGTGGACAGCACCTTAAAGTGCCTTACTGCAAATGTTAAAACTCTTGAAAATAATCAAATCAAATTGTCATCAGATTTGTCCTTTTTACACGATGACATTAATGCAAAAATAAATAATGTTACTCATTTACAACAAATAATAGCCGAGTCTCTGGCCCAGAAGCCGAGTTGTACATTAAAAGAAAGTGTGACTGGGACCTGCACAAGCACTCAAACCATCGAAGACCCAGACTGTCAAATCGTAGAAATCATTATGGACTCTCAAATTTGTCTTGAATCACATAAGTCCAGTGTCTCACACATTCCCAAGACAGCGGTTCCCTTTGTGCCAGGTATCATAGTAGAAAAAATTGCACCCCAAGAGCCCGTTATATTGTCCCCTATTGAACGTTCTTTGGTACAAACAGAAAATAATAAAAAATTGGAGTGTGCTCAAACACATAAATCGATCTACCCTATTTTTGACAAAAAAGCTACCAATGAAGTGAGTGAGAATGCTTCAAAAAAGAAGGGCTTCAAACAAACAGCTGTAAAAAAAAAAACAAAAAATATGAAAACTGTAAAAGTGACAGCCTCTCCATCTATTAAACATTTTGTCAATAATATTACAAGGGCGAATTCTAGATCGGCAACAGCAGCGAGCCTCATAACTAAAAAATATGTTGCTCTAGCAAAATCTAAGAAGTTAAAAGACATCACCAGCACTCAAAAAAGGGAGATAGGCAAAAACCCTTGAGCTATTGACCCATAGCCTTATTAGATGATCCGGGAAAAATTTTCTGCAGGCTGGTATTACGTGATCTAAATAATTGGTCTCTCCATTGTAAGCGAAGAGACCCGTTTCAATCCGGTTTTGTAGCAGGACTCGGGACAGCTATTAATCTGACCATTCTTAATGCAATTAAACTATCTTATGTCATGCAAAAGCAACCCTTATATGTTGCATTTGTGGACTTTCGCATGGCATTTGATTCTGTTGACCGAGTGCGACTTTTGAGGAAACTGGCGTATTATCGTTGCCCAGGGAGATTGTTAAAAATTGTGAGTTTGCTACACTCTAACACTTCCGTCCAGGTGAAGCTTAATTTAGAGGGCCTTTTATCTAAATCAATCCCAACTGAGAGGGGACTCAAGCAAGGATGCATACTCGCCTCTACTCTCTTCAATCTATTTTTGATTGATTTGGCGGATGACCTTGCTGTGGCTCAATCTGATCCCCCAAAGTTGGGAAATCAAGCTGTTGCCTGGCTTCTTTATGCTGACTATTTAGTCCTTATTTCTCAAACTCCTAGTGGGCTCCAACACTTACTGAATGTCCTTGATCTTTATGTAGCAAAAAATAATCTCACAGTGAATGAACATAAGACGCAAATTATTACTCTTGGGAAACCAAAATCGTCTCTACAGACTAAACATACATGGTCGATATGTAATAAAAAACTACAGATCGTGGACGAATATAAATATCTAGAAGTATATTTTAACAACTTTGCCTCAGAAAATGCACTTGAGACAACAATTCAAATCAAATTAGCAGGATTAATTTCGCAGGCCAGAATAATTCATGCAAGATTTGGTAAGTTTACTTGCATTCCGATCATGAAATTTTACCAACTAAAGGTAATACCTGTTCTCATATATGGTTTGGAATCTCTGCTCCCAAGAACCTTTAAGTTCTGGAATGGCATTGAAGCAAAATTTTGGAAACGTATACTTGGACTGCCTAAGTGCACATCTAACATGTTACTGAGATTTGAACTTGGCTTGCTGTCCATTCATGCTCAAGTTACATGGAAAATGTGCAGTCTTCTAAGAAAATGTCTTATGGGGAAAGTAAGCGAGATAGCCTCGCCATTTTAGCAAACTACCTCTTGTTCTCCACTCACTTATTTCCACAAAAATGGAGAACACATGTTATGAGTGCCCTTGCTGACGCACACATATCAATTGATCTTTAGATTACAAATCCGAATCGAGCCAAGACTAAAATGTATCACACCGATTGGCTAGCCACTCAAGAAAAGTGCCTAAGATTAAAAGATTTTAATATACTTCTTTTTGGCCACAAGGAATTTGGTAGTATGGCTGACTATCTCATTAAATGTCCGTCTGTAAATTTAAGATGGAAAATTTTGCGTTTGCGTTTTAATCTATGGCCAGTCAATGAAATCTTGTTAAGACGTGTTATGGTCACAAAGAAGCAGAGCTATTGTCCGTTTTGTAATGATAAATCTCAAACAGAAACACTTGCTCATATCATTATCCAATGTAATGCTTTTGCTCCACATCGATTCAAACTGATAAAAGAAATGACATGGCAACATGTTAGTCGATCCTATGATGAAATATGGTGTGAAATTTTCAGCGCAAGAAAAATATCGATCAGCATTGCTGCTATACAATTGCTTGATATAGCATTTCCTTGTGCAAAAAGAATTTCCTAAAAGATGTACCTTAGTGTACTGGAACGCCGGGGAAAAAATATATGTCTATATTTTTACATAGTTCTTTTTATATGTTGAAAGTAAATGTTGATTTGATCTGTTTATTTGTAAAAAAGAAAATTTGTCAATACGTTTTTCCACGCTCTACCAAAGTACATCATGACCCAGGCAGTGAGAGATTTTCATGAGAAAAGATCACTAGACTGGGTCATTGAACAGGCCACAAGAATTTATGTGGTGCAAAAGCCCATAGAAAACAAGAATAATGCCAAAAGCACCAAAACAACCAACACCCCTGCTGCTGGTAAAGTGGCAGAGGTGAAGGTTGCCCCCATTTTAGATTTGGAGACGGGGGGCCTAAAAACCCACCTGCACAGCAAAATAATCCCAAGCCCAGAAGGCGCTCGGGCCAGTCACAGACAGGGAGCCAAGGCAGTAGTCCCACAAATGGGATCCCTCACTCCCCTGACTAAATAAATCCCTGCTACAAGGGGAACAGACCCCTCCTGTGTTATGTGTGGACTTCTCCAGCCAAAGGGGGGGATCCAGCCAAGCACCAGCTAACCAAGGGAACTTCCCTCCTCACTTCCCCCAGGAGGGCAGAAATTTCCCAAATCCTGGACAGAACTTTTTCCCCAGGTCCCACACAACTTTCAACCCCAGAACAGTCCATCCTTCTTTCCCCACTTTCCTGGGCCCAGACAACCCAATCCAGGAGAGGGGAGGCCAAGGGTGGAGGGGTACCGAGATTATCCAAACCCAGGGTATTTTCAGAGAAGGGATAGCTACCCTTCCCATGATCAGCCCAGGGGAGACCACAGAACCCCTATCAGCCTGAGCGGGTGTCACAGCTAGTGCTGCAGGTCCAAAAAATGGCACAGGAGCTGGGTCGCATGCTGAGGGCTCAGCAGAACCCTCAGATGAGCATGCCGGCATAGAATGCCTCCAACTCCGGACCTGGTGCTCCAGAACAATGACTGGGCAGAACCCTGACAACGCACCGGTTCCCAGGGAGGAAGCACAAGGAGAAGGGGGATGTAAAGCCTTGGAGGAAGCTGCCTTCCTCACTTGTAAAAAGCCCCAGGAAACCCAGGAACTGGAACCAAAGTCTCCTGCCCCTGAAAGTCTGCCACCCAAGGAGCAGAGGGGGGGGCGGAGTAGGAGAAAAAATAACCCAAACAGACCCATTTTGTAGAGGAGGTACAGATCTTCCAATTTGAAGGAGAGGGGTCCTCAGAGGATCCTGGGAAAAGGATCTTCTCCTTCAGAGATGGGAGAATTCCTCCCAAAGAAAAATGGGTGCCAAGGGATTCAAATCCAGACTGGGTAGATGTGGGGACTGAGCTAGTGCCGCCCATCATCCAACCCCAGAACCAACATGAAAATCCCCTGGTTCAAACCCATCCTGGTGACTGCCTCCAAAAAGGGGGGGGGGCGGCCCAGAACCAGGGGAACCCAAAACTTCTTCCATATCTAGTTGCCACCTTTTCTTTTCAGATTCCCAAGACTCCCCACATAATTCTGCCCAAATCTCTTCTTTATCAGTGTCCAAAACTAGAAAACGAACCCACCAGTTGTCGAAAAATGTACATTATCTATGCCCCCTTGCGGAGAAGGAGGGAATATTCTATGCCCCGGTACAAATACAGGGGCAGGGTACAATTTTGGCACTGGTGGACACTGGATCCCAAGCTACCCTTCTGTCCAAAAAGGCCTTTGATAAACTGAATTCAGGAAGGGGGGAGAATTTCCTAATTCCTCTCACCCTTCTTCCAGGAAAACTTCAGAACTTTGACGGGAAGGAAATTTCCGTCGAGGGGACTGCGGATTTGGATATTAAAATTGGGCAACACAGGATGAAGTACCCGGTCATAGTTGTAACTCCAGAGGGAACCCCTTGTTTACTAGGGAATGACCTCCTGCAAAGGTTGTGTCACGCCCCTTAGGAAGCGCTGGTCGCTATGGTGCCGCTGGACCAGAAAGTATGCGGCGTCCATCTTTTCACCCAAGATGTCGGCTCCAAGGTTTGGTTGCAGTCTAGTTGTTGTGTATCCACACGGCAACCTGACTCCTCCCTCTCACTCGAACGCTGCATATCAGTCCCGTTTGACAACAAGCAGACGCGTTGCTACTCCAGCATTACACCGCTACGTAAGTTCGGACCTAGGCTGTGTCTATCTGTCCTTACAGTACTATTGTGTTCATTAACTTTCTCTTCTGTTTCCCGTACTATCTATCCGTATCCTCATGTAATAGGATAGGAACCGCTGTACTGCCTTCAGCAGATCGAGCGGTATCTCTTTCAAGGGGCTCTTCCGGCATTTCTCGGATACCCGAACCAGAAATTCCTTCTGTTTCTTTCACGGTGCAGGGACATGGCAGGGTACTCTGTTTGAAGAGTTTAGATCTAAATCTATTTTCTCCTTTCTCAAAGCTAAAACCTCACTTGCGTAAAACTGAGATATACGTTGCTGAACCACAGTTCAGCAGGCTATCCGATTCCTCTTACAGGTATTTCTTTAGCCGAGACCCACCTACCTCTGATTCCAATATCTCTGCCCCATATTCAAACCTCCTCTTCTGTTTAGTGAATCCCACCGAAAGCAGAATCTCCGGTCTTTGGCATTACCTTAGCCCAACCGCCACAGGTGCTAGCTCCATTCTACGTCCCTCTAGTATTGAATTCTCTGTTGAAATTAATTACCCATTTCCTTTGTCTAACATGTCTCTTTCATTTTTCTGACATTAGACTACACGATACTTCCTACCTTGAGGTGCCACAACTATAAGACGTCAGAGGGCTGATCAGGGAGCTGAAGCACAGGGTTTTCTTCCCACTCGAGGGTTTCCCTGGGAGATTTCTTCTTTCCCTGGGCTTTTGCCACAAGAAGGAAGGGAGAGCCCAGTGGAAATCATTTTCTACTACTTCCTACCTGGTATTCGGTTTCAAGTAGATTCAAGAGACCTTCATTGCGGGTGAGTCCACTTTTAAGATTTCATTCCTTTTCATCACCACTGAAGTTTATTGTTCACCTTCAGAATTTGATAGTTGTTTAACAGGTTGTCCCCCCTAATAGATTGCGTAAACAAGGTCCTCTGGACCCAGACTAGCTGACAAATAAAATTAAAACAGAGTGTCAACCATGTTAGTTTAAATGGAACCTGCCACATGGTTGAACAAAAATCTCACCAAGTAGAATTTCACTTCCAGAACAACCAAATCCTAGACGTGACAGTAATAGCAGTAGAACAACAAACTGGTGATGGGGGTCCTCTCTATTTCTGAAAATCAACCTTCCTTCCAGTTTAAGGTGGCATTCCACACTGAAAGGAAACACTTTGAAATTATTTACCAGTCCACAATCAGACATTCCCACTCCTATAGTTCAGAAAGATGAGAAATCAGCTCAGAGCCAGGCTGATATTCAGCAAATTGGAGAGCAGTTGTTCATCCCAATTCAGCTAAATGAAGGGAAGGACTCTGTTCTCGCCCGAGTGTGTGTGAACAATGGTAAAAGCTTCATCAGCGAAGCCATATTCCGCCAACTCCCAAAAATCCAGCCATTCCCACATTTAGACTCATAGACAAATGGGAAATGGAACTGGAAACACCCAATTCCAAACATCTCCTGCCAAGCAGGTGTATGCTCAAAATCTCCATAGGCAACAAGAGCATAGTCCATAATTGTTGGGACGTGCAAGACGTCACTGCCGCCTTTTACTAAGGAAGTGGCATTCTCAATAAACTTCAAAGCTTGGTCCATATTAGCGCATAATCCCATGGGCTTTGATGACCCAGAGAAAGCATTTAGATCAGCTCAACTGCTGCCTTATGCAGTTGAAATTCAGATGGGAGAGGAAGTCACCATCCCAGCAAGGACCCGACAATTCTCCCTGGAAGTGAAAGTTAAAAGAGGACAGAAATTGAAAAACCTTGATGCCTATATTCATCTGAATGCTTCTCTCCAACAGCAAGGGTTGGGGGCAAACCCAACACCACTAGTCAACATAGAACATGACACCATTCCAATAGAGGTGGATAACAGCGACTTAAAGAGTATCACTCTAGCCGCAGGCACCATTATTGGAATGGCAGTTGATGACAGACTTTTTCCATAGATTTAGTCAATGAACTGTTAGGACCTATCCCCAAGGACTGTTTTGACAGTGACAGTGATGACAACACAACACCAGACAGGATCGTTACCTGGCATGGGGGGAATTCCTGGTGTACACTTCCTGCACTTATGGTAAGGAAGATGTGACTTGTGACTTCAGGAGGGATGAGGTGATTTTCCAGATCCATGAGGGCTGCCTTCCTCACCTGAAGCCACCAGTCCAAATCAGCACTCTGAACAGGGACTTCTGCACTCTGCTGGAAGAGGCCGCTGAGATAGCAAAACCAGAAGTCTTTCCAGGCTTCAGGCAGATGGTTGAAGAGAGAGTCAACCTAGCTGATGCCTGTGAGACTCTTGAGCAAAGGCAAAAATTGAAACAAGTTTTCTTGGATTTTCAAGATCTCTTTGCCGTGGACTCATATGAATGTGGTTGCACCAACATCCACACAACAACAATTCCCACAGACCCTGGCATGACTCCAGTGTTTGTGAAGCAATATTGCTTGCCTCTCGCATTAATGGAGTCCCTCACTGAAATAATTAAGAACCTTGAGTCCCGTGGGATAATCCGTCCAGTTCACAGTACCTTCAATAATCCGGTGCTGGGGATATTGAAGCCAAACGGCCAGTGGAGACTCTGCGCCAACCTTAGGGAGCTTAACAAATGGGTCCATACTTCCCGACGGCCTCTTCCCTACATTGACCAAGGGCTGGCCCTGATCCAGGGGTCACAGGTATTCACTGCAATAGACCTGACCAATGGATACTGGACTGTACCTGTCAGTAGGGAGGACCAATACAAGCTGGCCTTTACCTTCGGGGGGCAGCAGTACACATGGACACGGACTCCCTTCGGATACATCAACTCCGGGAATTAATTCAACATTTTTCTACATGAGGCCATGTCCGACCTGGGTTAGAGGGTTATCCTGGCTTATGTGGATGATGATCTCATGAAAAGCTCAACTATGGAGGAGCACATAGCGGAGATCTGTTATGTTCTGACACAGTTGAGGGCAGCCAGAGCAAAACTTTCCTTTCAAAAGGTGCAGTGGTGCAGAACCTGTGTAAATTTCTTAGGGTATGAGATTACTCCTCAGGGTCTCTGTCCCCAGGAAATGAAAGTGGAAGCACTCCAGAAATTAAAAGATCCCACAACTCTGCGGGAACTAAGGAGCCTCCTTGGACTGACTAATTACAGTAGAAAGTTAATTGCGGACTATGCAGAGATCACAAGACCCCTGATTCATCTTTTGAAGGGGGGGTCAAGTGGGAATGGAGTCCAGAACAAGTCGAAGCAGTAAAACAACTCAAAGGAAGCCTCTCACAAGTGCCTTGCCTAGCTTACCCTGTCAAAAACAAGTTGTTCTTCTTGGAGACAGGGTTCTCAAATACATGCTTGACTGCAGTATTATATCAAAAGCATGACAAGGTCAATAAAGCAATCTCCTATGAGAGCAAAACTTTATCCTCTGTGGAGGAAAAATTCAACGATTGTGAGAATGCACTCATGGCAACGGTGTGAGCATTGAAGAATTACCACCCATTTATCCAGGGGGAACACATCATAGTGGAGACTCCACACCAGCCTCTGCAATATCTCCAAGGTGACAGAATTCGGGCCTGGAAATGTAAGCAATTCCTGAATTACTTCCTGAATTCTGTCAATGCAAGGCTTTCCTGTGGAGGTCAGATATGGCCAAAACAAGAAGAGTCCCTTCGCACAAGGTCTGGCTGACTTGCATGATTGTGCCAGAGAAAACTGTCTCGAGGACAAAAGTCTAAAAATCAAGGACAACATGAAGGCATACCTCAATTCCGAACACAAAGTCTTTGAAGAAGACAAATGTGAGGGCATGCTCACTGTCTATGTGGATGGATGCTCCTACCATGTTGACAACAACGGGGAAAAATAACTTGTGGCCGGTGTAGGGAATGCATGGTTGAATGAGACCCCGGAACCCTCCGCTGGGTACAAGACTGGTCCCCGAAGTAGTCAAGTGGCAGAGTTGATGTCTGTGCATCAAGCCATCCTCACTGCTGTCCAACATCAACTCCACAAACTGGTCATAATCACTGATTCGGATTATGTACGGAACGGGTTTGTGGAGATCCTGGTTAACTGGAAAACCAGAGGCATGTTATGTGCTAATAACAAACCATTGAAACATGGGAAATGAATTCAAAACATTGATGATCTGGTCACCTTGAATGGGATGACCATCTACTGGAAAAAGATCAAGGGTCATTCCAAAGTAGAGGGACCAGACAAAACTGGAAATGATCTAGCTGATCATCTGGCCAAAACCGGAGCCATCCAAGGGGATCTACTAGAGACTGAGTCCCTGTTGGGGGGAATCCAGGTCACTGCTATCACTTGGCCCCAGACAAATGCTCACAATGAACTCTCAACTGCACAATGGAGTAAGGAGACCCCGGATGCTGATTTGATTACTGCTCAAAAAGGGGATCCAATAATTGGTAAGTTTTATGAACACATTGAGGACCCTGAGAACTTTCCCCTGATGGATACCGATTGCATAGGGAAAGAGGACCTCGCAGTGTTGATTAAATGTCCAAAAATGTTCTGAATCCAAGATGGTTTGTTGGTAAGGAGATCCCTAGCTGACCATGATCTGTGGGTGGTCCCTAGATCATTCCGAAGCCTGATGTTAAGTCACGCCCATGATGCGGCTACAGCCGGTCATAGGGGGTTTCATACAATACTTGAAATCGTAAGAGAGGTTGTATACTGGCCACACATGGGGCAGGACCTCGACCAATACTTGAAGGGGTGTCTTGTGTTTGCACAATTTCAGCCAACATCCCTCACACACCGTGCACCTCTCCAAAAGAGGGTGCTGACACTGCCTTGGTCAGATTTATAATTCGACTATATTGGGCCCGTGTTTCGCTCCTCTAGGGGGAACAAGTATATGTTGACTATGACATGCTTGTTTACTAAATGGGTGGAATGTCTCCCAGCCCCAAATTGCAAGGCAGAAACAGCAGCTGCCCTGATGATTAACCACATCTTTTTGCGTTTTGGACTACCCCAAAGGATCGAATCAGACCGAAGTAGCCACTTCACCAGTGAAGTAATGACAAAGATATGGGAGATACTTAGCGTCAAAAGGAAGCTACACATTGCTTAACGGCCAGCCTCTAGTTGTGCAGTGGAGAGATACAATAAACCAATTGTGGGCATATTAAAAATGTGTGTTGCAGATTCTGGGCCAAGTTTGGATATTTGATTACCTCTTGTCCTAATGGCCATCAGATCTACCCCTTCATATGCAACTAAAATGTCACCATTTAAGCTGATGACTGGATGCAGGATGGTTCTTCCCCAGCATTTGCTCTACAGAACCCAAGAGCAGACATTGATCAATGCTTCCACAACTCATGAGTATGTTGAAAATCTAAGAAAACACATTCAACATGATTTTGTCTATACTCTTGTGAAATCTAGAAGAGATCTGCAGACAGCATGAAGACCCTCTATGACTTAAAGACTACTAGAAAGAATACAATATAGGAGACCAGGTCTACTTATGCAATTTCCAAAGGAACCAGGCCAAACAGCGCAAATGTTTGCCTACCTGGAGGGGACCTTTTGAAATTATAGACAAAATCTCACCAGTCGCCTACAAAATCTGCATCCCCAAAGGCAGTTTGGCAGAGGGGGAAGATAAGTGGGTCCATATTAATCAACTAAAGTGTTGCCATCCTAGGCGCACACTGCAGAAACTGGAGGAGTCTTCTGGAACCCCATAGGGGGTCACTCCAGCTCCCTAGGATCCAACTATAAAATATTCCTTATATAGTGCATCATTTACAATAAGAAAAATGTGTCCTGATTTATCAAAATATATGTGTCCACCTCACTACCTTAATAGTGGTGAGGAAATGTCTACAAAAATGCTTTTTGCTTTGTCATCATAGTTGATTGGAAACCAAGGAGGACTACCCAGGGGCCGGGAGGAAGATCAGAGGGGCTCGGAGTATCGCTCAATACTCACATCAGGACTGGGCGAGGAGAACTGGTCGATCCACCTCTGATGGATGAAAAGATGATGAACATTGCAATTTTGGAACCAAAAGAAAAGAGACTGACATCCCAGTCTTGCGACTTCCCTTTGATGGATGATCAATGCCAAATCGCACAATCGGGGGCTTGTGGGATGCTTTAACCCACTAGTCTATGCTCTGTAACATCACTGCGCGCTGCTTGCATCAGAAACAACAGAGTGGCCGCCAACAAGATCTTTGCACTAAAAATCTGTGAAATTGCACAGGAAAACCTGAAAAATAGGCGCCAATCCATTTTGCCTATGTCAGTGGAAACACAGGAGACCACTGCCAAAACCTATCATTTGTTTGCCCACAGAGGAAAATGAAACTACTTGAAAAAGTAGTGCTGCATTGCCAAGGAAAACCTTAAACTGCATTAAAAATCTGTTTTTCCTTGGCTGTGCAAAGTGCAAAAATCATGGTTCCCAAACATCACAAAAGATCCATCCTTGTTGGGTGTTAAACATCACTTTATTTAAAGAATTCACCTAAGCACAATGTCAGCAGAAACATATTTTTATCAAAAGTAAATCCACATTCAAAGATGCTTGCTTGGAAAAATATTTTAAAAGTGGGCGCAGTAAAGCGGCTCGCCGTTGTCAGAAACTGCTATTTATTTAACCTGTCAGTTTAAACTTATACTTAAAATCAAAGTATGGAAAAGAAGAGACTTCCCATTAAAAGCAATATAGGGGGACAGTTCAATCTCTATGTTTTATAATGACTGGAAGTAAGAGGTTTGTGGCTCTATTTGTAAAAATGTAAATTGTATTGTAGTGAAAGACTATTTTAAACATTGTTTTAAAAGTAAGATAAAGCCAGCCACACTGAGCTTCAAAGACATTCCACAATTTCTCCCCAAACAAAGGAATCTTCCCCTGCCCTCTGCTGAAGAACTGGCAGGGAGCAGTGAAAGGAACTCGGAGGGGACATTGGCCTGTTGCTCTGACAAGAAACAAAAGACTCCCTTGAATGGAAGGAAATGCAAATTCGGGTGTGACAGAAAACAACTGCTGGCAGGAAGAAGCCTCGACTGCTCTGGCCCAGCCAAAATCTTTGGGGCGGAGAGAGACAATTTTGTTTATTCAGAGATCACAGAAAATATCTTTGTGAAAAAGACTCATAGAAAACTGAACAAAATTGGTAAAAATCTGTAAATATAGTGTTGTTAAAATGAAATTTTTGCTCACGTTTTAAAACCACTCTGGAATTTGTGCGATATTCAGAGACTGAACCACGAAAATGTTGATATTGTAGCAATTGTGATAATGCTAAAAATATGAAACTGCACAGGAATATGCCCAGATGTTATGTGCATGTATCTGGAAATATATGTACAGATCTGACACTGGGTAACCAACCAAAAGCACGAAAAACTGTCATTTGTGAACCGAAACTCTTAGGAAGATGAGAATTGGACAGATGCATGCCTTATTTAATCTGTAATGTAAATATGTATTATTAGCAAGTTGGTGATATTGGAAATATGTTTTATATGAAAAATAGATTTTCTGTGTAGGAACAAAGGGGAGGTTTTTTCCTGGATTGTAAATTGCAGCATCACTATGACACATTATGACAGACTGTTTCCTTCCCAAATCAGGAGAGAGGGAAGACTTTAACCAATAGGCTTCTTAGCGGGTTGGGCATAGTATAATCAGCCTACCCACCCCTTTGGGAAATACATAAATAGGGACTGTTGAGGACCTAGAGACACACACATTCACCCATCAACTGATTTACTGGCAAAGTGCTCTGCAGAAAGAACCCAGACCAAGACTCCAGAACCCAGATCAAGACTCCAGAACTCTGAAAGCAGAAGGCCCAATCCAAAGCTGAACCCTTTTCAGCTGGCCTTTAAAATCTTGCAACCTGATTTTAACCCCAAACTTCCAAGGGGCATAACAAATTCAACAGCATGGCTGTGCTGTTTTTCTGCTTCTTGCCAAGAACTCTTGCTAGAACCCAAAGATCCAAACCAGTAGAGCAGAGCTGTAACCCAGAACCAACCTGTCAGATCCTGTCCAAGAAGCTGTGCAGAGACAGAGTGCCGTGCTGAGAGCAGAACTAAGTGCCTGAATCCTGTCCGGTGGCGAGCAGATTCCAGTCCAAAACCCTTGACCAGATCTTTGACGGGCCTATTGCAAAACCATAGTTGTGAGTATTTAGCATAGAATTGTCCATAGCCAATTTCTTATCCTTAAGTGAACCTATCCAACCCATTATATCATATCCAGAACTGCATTGTCAAATCTCTTTTGTCTGTCCTGAATCCTTCTCTCCTCCATATAATCCTGTGATAATTGTAGTGATAAATCATCTTTGCGCTAATATATATTTGCTGAAAGAAAGGGAATTGTCACAGTGGGAAAAGATCAGACAGAGGCGCCTCTAGACAGGTGGCTGTACCGTTGGTATCTCACATCTTCATAGCCTCTAAGTGTTAAGAAATCCTTGTTTATAATCTTCAACAGCGCATCTCTCATTTGAAATCTTGGCTCTTTTTGGGAAAAATCATTCTTTACTAAAACCTCTAACTTTTGAACCGTACATGCGAGAAACGTTTCCCGCACAATTAAAAGTTTGCAGCGATTGTGCATTTGGCTCAATTTTATCCCATATAAAATAGCTGTTTCTTTGCATTTAACCTCTGAATTCATTTTCCTATCTACTAGTTATTCTGACATCAGTGCTAGTGTTTACCTGAAGCTATCCAAAGCGGCTCTCACTAGTTCTGAATCCAATTTAGCAAATTAAAATCCATTTTTAGTGTTCTTCCCATTCATTACAAACCACATTCACAGCATTTGACCTGTTTAAAATCATTCCTGTTTTTCTCTAAGGTTGCTGGGGGAATGGGGATTGAAAACGGCATTTGTAGATTATTTTATTCCTGAAACCCATTTTCTCTCCTTCCATCTCTATATTACATATTAAGGGGGATTGAGTAGTATCAGGAGGAAAAAGTGATTACATTGCATTTGATTGAATTCATATCAAGTTTTACTTCTGTGCTGCATTAATCTCATATCATTGCATTTCATTGAACCCACACAAAGTTTTATTCTATGCTACATTATTCTTCTCATCCATACTTCTATTGATTAAAGAGATTGTTGACTGTAATATCACCCAATGCTGATCTATGTATAAATATTAATAGTGTGATATCCAGACATTGTTCATAATTCATAAAAGTGTAATATATATATATATATATATTGTTCAAATCCATCAAATAAATCTTTTAACTTTGCAAAACAACCTTCTTCTTGGTTCAGTGAGACGGGGGGATTCTAAGAGAGGGGCCTGATATAAGGGTACATCGTTCAGAAATAAAAGAACTTTAGACATAAAAATATATAATTAAGGGTTCCAGCTGGGCATCTCATGCTAGGCATTGACTTAGTTGGAGTGCTGGGTTGAAACCACTTACAACATTTTGTACAAATAAAACCTATTTTTACAGCGCTTAAAAGCAGGGAGGTATCAGGAGTCAGAAATAAATTGCTACTCATAAAAATATGATAGAATTCTATTTTACTTGGATATGGGAAATACTGGGCCACAGTAACTTCAAAATGTGGAGTATTTTTGCACAAAATGATAGGCTTAGAAAGTTTAAAAAAATCAATTCACTCTAAATAAGTAGCTCCTTATCTGGATCATCCATTTTGTCTGGATTATGCAGAGAAATACTACTTTTCAGTCGTGCTTTTGCAAATATGGTGTGACTTCGAAAAATAAAGTGGGTTCTAAGAACTCACTATATATTTGTTTTCAAACTTCCAGTGACTGCTGATGACTTTTTTAATTGGTGGGGCATAAATATTTGTCACAAATTTGAAAAAGCAACCGAGCATAGCGATGGAACTATGTTAGACAGAGTCCTGTGCACTTCTCTTAGGGACCACTACACCCAATTAAGACTACAGGTGGCAATACAAGTTTTACCTTTGGTACAAGCCTGTACTACTAAGTTATAGTGGTAGCAGTAGCAGAGCAGCCAGGCTTATTTCAAGAGTATATGAGCAGTAGCAGAGATTACACAAAGGGACCACAATTACTGGAGCAAACACTGACTCAAGGTTTCAGGTAAAAAATATAAGTACATTTATTTTTAAACCATCAGTTATAAACACAACACCTCTATTAAACTTTAAGCAAAACCACACGTTAAATATACTACAACGAACCAATTCACTTTGTACAGTATGTCTCAAGGTAAGTACCCTGTGTTTGAAGGAACCGGTGTTATGAAGAAAACACGATACCGTTGATACGGTTATGATCACTTTTTGACAGTTCGGTCTACTCAATAAACGCGTATCCGTGACATGAAATGCTACCGGGGCAAAAACACACTTAGCACCTGAGATAACCAGAGGGAGTTGGAGGCGAAAATCACAGGCAATATTTAGGTTAGGCAGACAGTATCGAGAAAAACTCAGAAACAGGAGTTCAAAAGTCAAAGGGTCGGAGCCAGGGTTAAGTGACACTGGAGACCTGTTGCCGAGGATGGCACCGTTAGACAGTTCACGATTCGGTGTAGGCCAAGAGTACTTTGATGTTGTCAAAGTTCGGAAGCAAAAGTTATAAGAAGGAGGGAAGACAAGGGCGAGCCTTGAGGATGAAGAAAAAGGGATTCACCCAGTTTCCTCAAGTAGAGCACAGTACCTTATTCCAGTGATGCAGCTGTTGCCCTGGCAGTTGTTCCAGTTGGTTTCCCACAGACCCATGATTCCTGGAGCTTCGTTGTGAAGGAGGACGTCTGAAGGGGTCTGCACCACACAGGGATGATGCCGGCAGCAGCAAAAACAAATAAAAGGTGTGCTCCTTAAAAACAGGAGAGTCTCGGCAGGTGGCTATCCGGACCACTACAGCAGTGTGCAGCGATTTCAACCACGGCAGAGATCTCTGGCTGAAGAAGATGAGCTGGTTATCCCCACAAGGCTCAAGGGAAGAAGACTCCGGTCTGGAACTCCTCTTAGTCGTCAAAGGGTAGATAGCTCAGGACTGCAGCAGGCTTCACCGGGATGGGGTAGTTGAGGCAGCCGTCTTTCTCTCTGATTCTCTTCGGTTCCTTGTAGTTCCAGAGGCGACTCTGACTTCTAGCCCAAGAGACCTGCCTTTTATGCGCAAAACCCCATTCACAAAGCCTGGCTGTCAATCACGCAGCAGGGGGGTTGTCCAGCCGGGACAACCACCTCAGCCAATCATGGCAAAGTGTGACTTGGGTTTCCTAGGATACCCTGTGCAGGGGCTGACTAAACCCCTCCCTCACATTCAGCTTACCTAGAAACCCAGGCGCCTTGAGGAGGGCTTCTCTGCAGAAGCCTGCCAAAAGACGGTGAACAAAGAAGGCAAACCTAGTTTGCCGCCCAAAGTAAAACACACGAAGGACTTTAACAAAAAGAAATGGCGCATAAGCCCAACCGGAGCCAAAAGAAAGACGATTTGGTCGAGCGGGTTTATGTTCAAGGCTAATATAATAGCCAGTTTTACAAAGGTAGCGGGCGCCCCTCTCTCGCAAGAACAGACATGATAACCTGTTCAGTGGTTATTAACCACTTGAGAGTTCGCAGCCACTGCTTTTACTCACTGTGCCTTTCACAGATGGGTAATATCCATTTGCATATCAGTCTTTGTCCTGCCCAGGGGCAGTCCAGCACTGAAATACAATGGCAATTCCAATCTGAACGAGAGTACCACCAGCAACCCCATACACGTGTTTCACCCTTGTTGGGGATCATCAGTGAGGTGAAGCTGATGCCTCTCTAAGCACAGTGAGAGGGAGACCACGTCTGGTTGCCCCCAGGAGACCTAGGGTTACCAATCCCAGGTTCCTTAAAAAATAGTTTTACAAAGGTAGCGGGCGCCCCTCTCTCACAAGAACAGACATGATAACCTGTTCAGTGCCAAGTTAGGGTAGATACCACTGCCACCAGCCAAGTCTAAATGTTAAGAGTGAAACAATGCTCAGAGAGGTACAGACAGAAAAGGGGTACAGAATAGCCCTTTCCAGTACTCCATGTAAAATGGGGTGTACTGGGTCTGTGGTAAAAATGACTATGTAAAGTAAAAGGCAACTTTACCTTTCTCTGGGGGACAGTAGTCAGCCCCAGCGAAATGGAGTCAGAGGGAAGTCTTAAAGGCAACCCTGGGTTACTGCACTAAAGATGCTGTGTAACCCATACAAGAACAGGGGCACCTGGAGTGGTGTGCTCCAGTGCCCACAATCAAACAATGAGTAAAATCACATAGGCCAAAACACATGTAAGAGTGGAAAAGGGATGCACACTCTTACCAGGTGGAAAAAATAAACTCC
The DNA here is from genome assembly GCF_040938575.1 of Ambystoma mexicanum. Classification (NCBI taxonomy): domain Eukaryota; kingdom Metazoa; phylum Chordata; class Amphibia; order Caudata; family Ambystomatidae; genus Ambystoma; species Ambystoma mexicanum. The sequence goes on along the minus strand of NC_090934.1, from coordinate 1,042,357,599 downwards.
AGAAATCCAGCAAAGCTGCTGGGGGACTCACTAGGTGAGGGAAATTAGCCCTAGGAGGAGAATTCTCCCTAACACTCGTCCCCCCCCAGACTAAGGTACAGAAGGATTTAATCCACTCCTGGATGGATCTCATAACTCTAGTCGGTTGCAAACATCCTAGAGAGACCATCAGCATTTTGTAGGTGACCCCCTGCTCTGTGATCAATGGAAAAATCAAATCCTTGCAGGCAGATTGACCATCTGATTAATTTTGAGTTTTCCCCTTTCATTTGCATCAGCCATCTCAAGGGTTGGTGGTCAGTCTGAATGATGAAGGTAGATCCATACAAGTATGGTCTAAAGCTCTTCAGTGACCACACAATAGCAAAGCATTCTCTTTCTATTGTTGCCCACCTTGTTTCAGGATCCTTTAACTTCCTGCTGATGAAACAAATGGGGTGTTCCCTACCTTTCTCATCCAGTTGACTAAGGACTGCACCTATACCTACATTAGAAGCATCAGTTTGTACAATGAAGGGTTGGTGGTAGTCAGGAGCTCTTATGACTGGAGCTTGACAAAGGGCTTTCTTTAGACCTTCAAAGGCTTGATTGCACTCTTCATTCCACCTGACCTTTTTAGGAAATTTGGGAGAGGAGATTACATTCAAGGGAGAAGTTATGGTCCCATAGTTCTCTATGAAGTTCCTATAGTACCCAGTAAGACCTAGGAAGGCTCTTACTTGGGTTTGAGTAGTAGGGGTGGCCCAGTTGTGTACAGCTTGTACTTTGCTAGGCAATGGCTTTATTTCACCCTCTCCTACCTCATGTCCAAGGTAGACCACTGAACTCTGACCAATTTGACATTTGCTTGCCTTCATGGTCAGATGGGCCTGTTCCAGAGACTGCAATACATAACCTAGGTGTTCAATATGTTCTTTCCATGTAGGGCTGAACACTGCAATGTCATCCATGTATGCCATGCAGAAGTGCCCCAACCCATTCAGAACTTGATTGACCATCCTCTGAAATGTAGCAGGTGCATTCTTTAATCCAAGAGGCACCACCTTGAATTGGTAGAGGCCAGCTGGAGTGGAGAATGCAGTTTTCTCCTTGGCATGGTCTGTCAGGGATATTTGCCAATAGCCTGACGTTAGGTCAAATGTGCTGAGGTACTTGGCTGCACCAAGTTTGTTCACCAGCTCATCTGTCCTAGGTAAAGGATGGGCAGCAGTCGTGGTGACTGCATTTAGAGCTCTATAGTCCATGTAGAATCTCAACTATTTGGATCCTCCTTTTGGTACAAGCACAACTGGGCAAGACCATGGGCTAGTAAAGGGCTCTAACCCCGAGTTCAAGCATCTTGTTGACCTCATTCCTTATGTGGGATCTGATATTATTTGACATTTGTACCCCCTGCTTTTGACAGGTAGACAGTCACCAGTGTGTATGTCATGCTGGCCCCAAGGGGTCAAGCCTGGTGAAAGTGAGAACAGGGAGGCAATCTGATTTAACAGTAACTTGCACTCATCCTGCTGGTCAGATGTGAGACTGGAAGAGAGATTAACTCCTTCCACTTGCTAATCTAAAGGTAAGCCTCTGAGGAGGTCAGGCAGAGGTTCACTCTCCTCTTCCTCTTGAGCTGAAGCTAGAAGCAGAGCTCCTATGTCAGGTCTAGAGACATAAGCCTTTAAACGGTTGGTGTAAAAGACTCTGGGAGCCTCCTTAGTGTTGCCTAAGTCCACCAGATAGTTCACCTCTCCAAGTTTACCCACAACTTTGAATGGTCCTATCCATTTGTCCTGCATGGCCCTCTGCCTTGTGGGGACCATAACAAGAACAAGCTGGTCTTGAGTAAACTCAACCATGTTAGCCTTCTGGTCATGCCCATGCTTGACCAGAGCTTGACCAGAGCTTGACCAGCCCTCAAGTTATCACTTGTCTCTGCCATCATGTGTGACATTCTCCTCCGGAGACCTATCACATAGTCAGTCACTCTGACTGGCTTGGGGGAAGGAGCACTCTCCAACCCCTCCTTAATCAGGGCCGATGGACCTCTGACTGGATGGCCATCGAGAAGTTTGAAGGGACTAAATCCTACTCCTTCCTGAGGGACTTCTCTATAATCAAAGAGAAGGCATGGCAGTAGAAGGTCCCACTTTTTTCTAAGGGGTTCTTCTAAAGCACCTATCCTGCTGTTCATAGTTCTGTTAAACCTCTCTACCATCCCATTGGTTTGGGGTGGTAGGCAGTTGAGAACTTGTAGGTAACTCCACAGGTTTTCCACATGGTTTGCCTGTAGTGGAACATAAAATTTGATCCCCTGTCAGATATCACCTCCTTAGGAAAGCCTACTCTGGTAATAATACCAAGTAGAGCCTTAGCCACAGCCAGAGCCATAACAGTCCTCAAAGGTATGGCCTCAGGAAATCTAGTGGCATGGTCCACTACAATCAGGATAAACCTGTTGCCTGAAGATGTGGGAGGGTCAAGAGGACCAACAATGTCAATCCCCACCCTCTCAAAAGGAACTCCCACCACTGGGAGAGGCACTAAGGGTGCCACATTCTTGGACCCACTCTTGTCAGAGGTTTGGCAAGTGTGGCAGCTTCTGCAGAATGTGTCTACTTCTGTGCCCATCTTAGGCCAGTAGAAGTGCAGAGATAGCCTTTCCTTGGTCTTCTTAAAACTTAAGTGACCAGCCAAAGGTACCTCATGGGCTAACTGCATAGACTGGAGTCGGTTCACTAGAGGTACTACCAGTCTTTTGTAGTCTCCAGGGGTTGACTCAGTTCGTTCACTGTAGAAGAGGCCATCTTCCCAGTGCTACCTATACTTCCCAGGCTCAGTCCCTTTGAGCTGAGAAGTGGCCTGTTGGTGAAGACCTTCCAAAGTAGGACACTCTCTTTGTCCATTGCTGAAATCCTCCCTGTTGGGTCCATCTTCTGCCAGTAAAGACTGCAGCTCAGGATGGTCAATAGGGTCAAGATCTCCTACCAAGGTAAGATCCTCTTCTAGATATGATTCCTCAGTATCTAATTTGACCATGCAGGGTTGAACCTCACACTCAGCCTCAGCTGGTGTGGGCGTCACAGTTATGACTTTGGACAGTCTTGGAGATGTCCTCCTGCACACAGGAGTGCTTGCTGGTTTCTTGCTGGCAGACTTAGGTTTCCCCTTTGTCTTTTCTTGCCCTGCAATGGCAGTAAGTAAGTCCTGTGGACTTGGGCTGATAGCTTCCTCTATCATGTCCCCAGGAGAGCCTCTTAAGGTTCTCTCCCTTGCAGACCTTGTGAGCTCCTGCTTCCTTCTACTGGGGGTACTAGACACAACTCCAAGAGTTTTAAGGTCATTACCCAACAGGGCCCTCCCAGGTACGTTATTTTGCACACTTACAGGTATCCTGACAGTCATCTCATTACACTGGATGAGACCTGGTAACTGGGGAACCATTTTCACAGGGCCTCCAGCTAACTTGGTTATGTGTTTGGGTGCCTTAGCAACATCCTCCACCTTGACAAAACATTCATCAACCACAGAAATGCTGTTTCCAGTGTCTCTGATGGCAGGGGTCTCCTGACCATTCCAAGAACACTATCTTTGTAATACTCTTTAGTATTATCTGGGATTCAGTTGTAGACATCTACTTTCTGTTGTTCCCAAAGACCCAAGGGCACTAAAGAAACACTAGCTGAGACTCTCATGGGCTCATCAGCTAGTAGCTTAAAGTTTCCACTTGTCATAGGTACTTCATCCACCTGGGAGAAGGCTAAGGAGACAGTGTTGATCCCTGAAGGGTTACCCCTACACTTGGGATCTCTTTTCACATGGCCAGGCAATCCACAAACAAAGCATTTCCCAAATGCTCTCTAGAATGGGGGCTTGCTCTGACCTCCATCTGGTGTGGAACCAGGTCGTACACTGGCCTGATTCGGTTTACCTTGTGGCTTACCCTGGTTATGTTTGTGGCCCTCTTTTGGATTGGAATTATAGGAATTCTCCTTGTTGTCTTTCTTGGACTGCTTTCCCTCTTCCTTCTTCTGAGTTGCCCCAGAATCCTTGTGAGTAGCCCTGTTGGCAACCCACAAGTCAGCAGCCTTAGCTAACTTCTTAGGATCTATCTCATTTGAATCAGCCAAGTGCTGTCTAAGCTCAGGAGAGCAGGCATCAAAAATATACTCCAACATTCATTACAAGATTCCTCAAACCTTTGTAAGTGTTCACTTTGTAACCCTTAACCCGACCATCTAAGTTTTTCAAATAGTCACACACCCAGATAGCCCAAGGGGTACCATCATGCATTTTGAGGGTTCTAAACCTCTTAAGATACTGGGAAGGGGTCTTCCCAAACCTAGCTATTAATGCTAGTTTCACACACTCATAATCCTGCTTATCCTCCTCCCCAACTCCATTACAGCATCACTTGCAACAGGGGGGGATGTCTAGAGAAAAGCACAGGAATCAACTGATTCCCTGAGATACCTTGAATCCCATGATTGTACTCAAACAGTGCTAACCAATCCAAAACATCAAGTTTAGCCTCATACATACCAATAATTTCCTTTGGCATACGGGGTCTCTTAGGGCTGGAAGACCTAGGAGACTCTGGGAGAGAAGCATTTTCTAGATATAGCTTCTTTATTTCTAGTTCATGATTCAGCTCCATTTCTCTGAGCCTTAACTCTTGATGTTTCATGGCAGTTTGTGCATCAATACGTTTCACTTCTAACTCAAGTCTCATTTTCTCAAGTGCAATACATTCAGGAGTAAGTGTAGGACCTGTGGGGGTGCCTGTGGTCAGAGGTTGTGCATTCTGAGTAGGCAAAGGAGTTGTAGGGTTTCCTAGCAAGGACTCATCTACCTCTTCTGAATTAACACTCTCAGAATCAGAAACATCAAAATCCACATTGGCTGGAGTGGTAGGCCCTTCTGACCCACTCTCCAGACTTTTTCCTATTAACTTTGCAACCAGTTCAGGTTCCTTTCCTTTACCAGAGAGATTCTTATCTCTACACATGGTTTTAAGAACCTCAGCAGTATAGAGTAAAAGACTCTCTTCAGTGTAGCTTTCCATATTTCACATGATTTCTCAGTTAAATAGAATTAGTGGTGTTAGCCTTGTGGTTAGTTGAACCCAAGCAACAGCAGAACTCTAAGTGTAATCACTCTACTTCCAAATCCTCACCGCTGTACACCAGTGTTAGGCAGAATCCTGTGCAGTGACCTTAGGGACCACTACACACAATTAAGACTACAGGTGGCAATACAAGTTTTACCTTTGGTACAAGCCCGTAATACTAAGTTATAGTGTTGGCAGTAGCAGAGCAGCCAGGCTTATCTGAAGAGTAAATGAGCAGTAGCAGATATTACACAAAGGGACCACAATTACTGGCGTTCAAGCAAACACTGACTCAAGGTTTCAGGTAAAAAATATAAGTACATTTATTTTTAAACCATCACTTATAAACACAACACCTCTATTAAACAAAACCACATGTTAAATATACTACAACTAACCAATTCACTTTGTACAGTATGTCTCAAGGTAAGTACCCTGTGTTTGAATGAACCGGTGTTATGAACAAAACACGATACCGCGGATACGGTTGTGATCACTTTTTGGCAGTTCGGTCTACTCAATAAATGTGTATCCGTGACATGAATTGCTACCGGGGCAAAAACACACTTAGCACCTGAGATACCCAGAGGGAGTTGGAGGCAAAAATCACAGGCAATATTTAGGTTAGGTAGACAGTATCGAGAAACACTCAGAAACATGAGTTCAAAAGTCAAAGGGTCGGAGCCAGGGTTAAGTGACACTGGAGATCTGTTGCCGAAGATCACACCATTAGGCAATTCACGATTCAGTGAAGGCCAAGAGTACTTTGATATTGTCAATGTTCGGAAGCAAAAGTTATAAGGAGGAGGGAAGACAAGGGTGAGCCTTGTGGATGAAGAAAAAGGGATTCACCCAGTTTCCTCCAGTAGAGCACAGTACCTTATTCCAATGATTCAGCTGGTGCCCTGGCAGTTATTCCTGTTGGTTTCCCCCAGACCCACGATTCCTGGAGTTTGTTGTGAAGGAGGACGTCTGAAGGGGGTCTGCACCACACAGGGATGAAGCCGGCAGCAGTGACAACGAATAAAAGGTGTGCTCCTTAAAAACAGGAGAGGCTCGGCCGGTGGCTATCCGGACCACTACAGCAGTGTGCTGCGATTTCGACCATGGCGGAGATCTCTGGCTGAAGAAGATGAGCTGGATATCACCACCAGGCCCAAGGGAAGAAGACTCCGGGCTAGATCTCCTTTTAATCGTCGAAGGGTATATAGCTCAGGAATGCAGCAGGGCCACACCGGGACGGGGTAGTTGCAGCAGCCGTCATTCTCTTCTCTTCTCTTCAGTTCCTTGTAGTTCCAGAGGCGACTCTGACTTCTAACCCAAGAGACCTGCCTTTTATGCGCAAACCCCCATTCACACAGCCTGGCTGTCAATCACGCATCAGGGGGGTTGTCCAGCCGGGACAACCACCTCAGCCAATCATGGCAAAGTGTGATTTGGGTTTCCTAGGATACCCTGTGCAGGGGGTGACTATACCCCTCCCTCACATTCAGCCCACCAAGACACCCAGGTGCCTTGAGGAGGGCTTCTCTGCAGAAGCCCACCAAAAGACGGTGAACAAAGAAGGTGAACCTAGTTTGCCGCACAAAGTAAAACACAAGAAGGACTTTATGAAAAAGAAATGGCGAATAAACCCAACCGGAGCCAAAAGAAAGACGATTTGGTCAAGCAGGTTTATGTTCCAGGCTAATATAATAGCCAAGAACAGTGCCACGTTTATGTAATATAATCGCAGTAGAAAAGTTAGGGTAGATACCACAGCCACCAGCCAAGTCTAAATGTTAAAAGAGCGAAACAATGCTCAGAGAGGTACAGACAGAAAAGGGGTACAGATTAGCCCTTTCCAGTGCTCCATGTAAGATGGGGTGTACTGGGTCTGTGGTAAAAATGACTATGTAAAGTAAATGTCAACTTTACCTTTCTCTGGGGGACAGTAGTCAGCCCCAGCAAAATGGAGTCAGAGGGAAGTCTTAAAGACAACCCTGTGTTACTGCACTAAAGGTGCTGTGTAATCCATACAAGAACAAGGGCACCTGGAGTGGTGTGCCCCAGTGCCCAATATCACACAATAAGTAAAAAAACATAGGCCAAAACACATGTAAGAGTGGAAAAAGGATGTACACTCTTACCAGGTGGAAAAATAAACTCCATATATCCAGCAAAGCTGCTGGGGGACTCAGTAGGTGAGGGAAATTAGCCCTAGAAGGTAAATTCTCCCTAAAAAACCTGAACCAACTAAGGATGGTCCGGGGGCTTCGCACCCCAAGAAAATGTTTTTCATGATCGGTTAAATGGTGCATTATACCGCACACTGTCTGTGAAAATTTGCTTAAAAAGACAGATGGTTCACAATTAGTTCTGTAGGGTAAATCATAATCCAATAGATGTAAATCACTAACAGTGAACAGGAGCATTTCCCAGCACATTTTTATGATGCCTTTCCCCACAAAATATGTCGGTATAAGACATATGTTCATGTTCACATTGCCTGTGCCCATACATTTACATACTGGCTGCACCTATTTATGACAGTATTCCCATATAAGAACATACTCATGTTGTGTATGATGCCAGTAATTATACCATAAGAAAACATGTCTAAACTGGCTTTGCTAATATATGCCAGTAACCACACATAAGAAAATACTTCTGTTGGCTTGGTCATTAAAAATGCCATTTCACAATAATAAAACTTGTTTCAACTGGCTGTTCCATTGCAGCAAGGTTCACATACATAATAACACTTATCATGTTTGCTTCATCATGGATGATCAATTAAAAATGCCACGCCACAGTAAAATAGTCCAGCTAAACTGGCTTAACCAAAATGCCAATCTGGTCATGAAATAAGGCTTATCATGACTGCTTCATCATAGATGCCCAGTAAAAAATGTAATGCCACAAAAAGATATGGCAAGACAGATTGAATAACATTGCCAGTGAAGACACGTAATAATACCGATCATGCATGCTTTATCATGCTTTTAAAGCAAGCATGGCAAGTGTTATTACGTGCCTAGACTTAAGTTTTGGTGTAGTAATTCTAGCCATGTCTTACTGTGGCATAACATTTCTTACTGAGCATCTATGATACTGCACCATAAATACCCCCCTCCTCGATCACTCTTCCCACCCTGGCCAAATCAGCCTCACTTGCTGGCAGAAACCCAGAACAAGCTCGCCCACATTCATTCACTCATTCAAACACACATTCATGTAGCATTCACAAGGCATTAATCTAAATAAAAAAAACATTCGCACAGCATTTACTTGCTCTTTCAAACACACATTCAAACAGCATTCACACATCATTTACCTGCTCACCCAAACACACATTCACGCAATCAAACATAATTTCTTTATTCAATTTTACATTTATAGCAGTGCAGAAAGCCCCGATGCATCAATGTGCTAGTTGCAGTAAAAGTTTTTGACATAGTCCGCAAGGTGCAAAACCACGCAAAAAGGTTGCAGCATAAGGGTAGTTCATGAAATCACACTGCCGTCACTCCTCGTCTCATGGTACTGGGGCTACATCAAGTGTGAAAGTGGGCATGAAAAACAAAATTTGTATGAATGCACAATCTGGTAAAGCCTCCCCTCATGGTACGAGGGCTATAGGTGTGCAAGTGGGCATGAAAAGCAACATTTGTATGGATGCACAATGTGGTAAAGTCTCACCTCATGGTATGGGAGCTGTGCAGTTACAGGATCACATGTTACATTGATTTGAGACAGTTGCAAAGGTAGGTAATTCAGAGGCCTCATGGGGGGCAAATAACTTGAAAATAGGTCTGTATGTAATTGAATTTAGTAAATTACTACCCTTGCTGGCCCGATGATTAGCACGGTGGAGTTCGGGATCAACAATCCAGAAGGCAACAGAACAGCAGCGGTCCAATGCATACCAGAAAATCCTCACCGATGTGGCAGGGGGCTGCATTGGTAACACGAGGCCTTAGTAGCAGAATTCAGTGATTTAGAATACTCCTGGAGCATATATTTGCATATTCAAACACAGTGAGGAATCTGAGGGCATCCTAACTTCTTTCCCCAAAATACCCCCCCCCCCAGGTGGCCAGGGAAAGGCCATCACTTTTGGATCCTGATCCTGTGTGTGTATATGCAATAGGGTATCACCTTGGAAGAGGATACTTGGGGAGTGGGTATGAGGCATGCTTGGGTGGGAGACGGTATACCCCATTTTGCATTAGGAATCAAATGACCCCCAGGCTTTTATGGGATATTTCCAATCCCTTCCTTATTGTGTTAGAAAACCATCTCCCAATATATACCACTATGGTACTGAGACGAGGAAGAGACCATGTAGGAACATACATATTTATTTATTTGCATTTGTTGACCACACAGCAGCTCAAAGGCATTGTGGAGCTGGTTACAGCACTTTTTTCTTAGTTACATTTAATTTTTTTCATTTACAGTTATTTTATCTTTACAGTTACATTGACATATGCATTGTTTTACTATACAGAGCCAGAGAAGGGAAGAAGCGAAAGATAGGGATTAGGTGAAGAGGGTGGTTTTTAGGTTTTTTTTCGGAAAGCGAGGAGGGAGTTTTCAGCTCTGATGTCGGAAGGTAAAGAGTTCCACAGTTTGGATGCTATGTGGGGGAAGCCTAACCCTCCAGCTCTAACTTTGTTTATATGGGGTGTGTGTAGTTTGTTGGCGTAGCGAGCCTTGACTGGTCGTGTGGAGGTGGATTTGGTTGTAGTCTCGGATAAGTATGAGGGTGCTGTGTCGGAGAGGCATTTGTAAGTGAGAGTGAGGATTTTGAATGTGATGCGTTCTTTAACTGGGAACCAGTGTGCTTCTTATCTGACATGGGTGATGTGGTCTCTTTTTGCGATGCTGAGTGCTGCTCTTAGTGCATTGTTCTGCGTGATTTGGATTTGGTTAATGTTCTTTGCAGATGCACCTGCTAGGAGGGCATTACAGTAGTCCAATTTGGCACTGATGGTTGCTCTGGATATAGATAGACAGTTGGGTTTGGAGCGCTATGGCTTTATTGCAGTTTGGTGCTGTAAACTGAGGCGGAGGAAATGGCACTGACCTGCTTTGTCATGGAGAAGGTAGAGTCTATGTGAACTCCTAGGATCTTCACAGAGGTAGAAAAAGGGATGATGGTTTTATCAATGGTGACGTTGGAGTATAGTTTATCGAGTTTGGCTAGAGTTGTTTTTTGATGAGTATTTCGGTCTTATGCCCATTGAGGCAGAGGCTGTTGGCCACCATCCAAGCCTTGATGGTGGAATTGATTGTGTTGAGTGCTTCTGCATCTCTGTGGTATACTCCAGAGAGTGGTAGGAGTACCTGGGTATTGTCAGCATAGTTGGTGTATGCAATACCCAAGGCATCACGTTTGTCGAAGAGAGGCTTCGTAAACAAGTTGTATAGAGTGGGCACTGTGCAAGAGCCCTGTGGGACTTCACAGTGGGTGGTGGTGGGGGCTGCGTTGGCAATGTCGGAGAAGACCTTCATGGCCCTACCCTCCAGGAAGGAGGTGACCCAGAGTGCTGCTTCTTTCGAGAAGTTTGCTGATTGGGTGAGGTGTGAAGTGAGAGTCTTGTGGTCCACCAGATCAAATGCAGCCGAGAGGTCTAGGAGTAGCAGGAGGGCTGGTTTTCCTGTATTCATGATTTGTGTGATCTTGTTTTTTAAATCAACTATGGCAGTTTCTATACTGTGTCCTTTGCGGAAGCTGGATTGTCTAGTTCCGAGGATGGAGTGGGCTTCAAAGAATTGTTGGATTTGGCAATGGGCAGCTTTGTCCAGGATCTTGAGGAGGAATGGCACAGTGGTTATTGGGCAGTAGTTGTTAGGTTGGGTGGGGTCCAGTGTGGGCTTTTTTAGAAGGGGGCGGACCCATGCCTCTTTGAAGCTAGCGGGAATGATGCTGGTTCTGAAAGATGCATTGATGAAGGCTGTCAGTAGGGGAGCAAGGCTGTCCTTGATGAGCTTCGGAGGACAAATGTCCCCTTTACATGTTGGGGGTTTTATGTTTTTAAGGATGTTATTGACTTCAAGTTCCGAGATGTCTCTAAAGGAGAACACAGGCTTGTTGGGATGAGTGGATTGTGGCTGATTCACCCTTATATTATGGGGTAGTGCATTGTAGTGGTCCTGATTTCTTTTTGCAGAAGATTCATTTTATTAAGAATGGCCGCTTGAATACTAGCACACTAGGCTTCATCTTTGATGATCTCATCGGGGAAGTTAGGGTGAGAAGTATGTTCCTGAAATACGGTAAAGATTTCCTTGGATTGTGAGTTTGCATTAGTGAATCCAATGTTAAAGGCGTCATCTTTAAGTTTGGTGATGTCAATTTATATTGGTGGGAGATATGGTTGAAGCAGTTCTTGGTGATATTGCATGGGTTGGTTTGCCAATTTTTGAATGCCTCTCTCTTGCAAGAGCACCTGGATTGTAGTTCTTGCCTGAACCAGGAATTTGAGTGAAGAGTCTTTTTTCTTTTTTTGTTTTCTAGCTGCGCTATGGCATTGATCACATTGGAGAGAGTATCTTTGTAAATATCCGCTAAGGTGTTGGGGTCATCCGGTAAGGGGTGGGCAAGAGCTGGGATGTTAAGTTACACGCATTGATTGTGAGATTTTTGGAGCTTCTAGCTTGTGAGGGAGGAGCAGGTGAAGGTTTTTTAGAGCTCGATGTCATAGGCAAGGTGAATTCAATATAGTTGTGATCGGTCCATGGTAGTGCTTTGTTGGATGTGACAGTGGTGAGGCAGTTCTGGTCTGCGACCCAGATGAGGGTGCGGTCCCTTTCTTGTGTGTTGGGGTGGTGATTCTTTGTGCGAATCCTCAGTCGTTAAGTTCTTTGGCAAGGGTGGAAGCATCTTTGTCCTTGGGGTTGTTAAGTTCTAGGTTCAGGTCTCCAAGAAGGAGAGTCTTTGTAGGTCCTTTGATGTTGTTGCTAAGTAGGTGGGTGAGGTGTCCCTGGAAGTCTGATGGGGAGGTCAGGGGGGCGATATAGCATGTGTATATTGATGGTGCTATTCGCGGGCAGTGAAAGCTTTGCAGAGAGTTTATGAGAGTTGCTCTGCCATGGGTGGCTAATGGACCTGAGGGTGAGAGTTTCTTTGAATATGACGGCTACTCTTCTGCCTAAGTGAGTTTTTCTGTCTTGTCTGAGAATTGTGTAGCCTTCTGGGAGTGCAAGGGCGATGGCAGGGCCGGATGCCTCATGCAGCCATGTTTCGGTGGTGGCTAGTAGGTCAATGTTGTTGTTGGCTAAGAGAACATTTATTTCAAGGGCGTGCGCCGTGAGTGATCTAACGTTGAGGAGGGCACATTTGAGGTGAGGAGGTGATGTGGTTGTGGTTTGGTGGTAGTGCGGAGGCTAGGTGTGTTGGAGGTATACATTCTTTATTAGCTCAGACATACACAAACACCACTCTGGTACTGGTACGAGGAAGAGGGATGCCGAGTACCAAGACTATTGTGAAATCTGTGTGAATGGCCTGCACTTGAAGCCAAAGGGGTGGTAAAAATGGCCCGCTCAGGTGAGACTAATGGAGAGGAGGGGAACGCGTGTGGAATGCACTGTGCTGCTGCAGAGTAATTTCAGCGGAAGCAGATGGTGGTTGTCATTGGCGTAAGGTCTCCAGTGGCAGGGCAGGCTGCCGACCTCCAGGAGTCAAGAGGACTCCCTCTTCAGCAGCCCGAGGTGGCGGAGACATGAGAAGAGGGGCCTGCCGAGCTTGAGAGAAGCAGCCATGAAGAACCAACCAAAGTGGAGAAGGGCACACAAAGACAGCATACCCAGTGAGTTAAGTGACCCTGTGACACTGCGATGTGAGCCGCGTCGTGAAGGAAGGTTGGAACGCTCGCAAGTCAGCGAGTGAAAGCAGATGCAATGTGATTTCTGATTCAGAAATGTAAAACACAGATGCCGGATGCATACAATGTTGTAAAGGTTGATGAACGGTGTGGTTTGAGAATACCGAACTGTAAAGCAATTGGAAAGGCTGCGTAAGTGTAGGCAATGTGATTGCCAGTTCAGAAATGTAAAAGATAGATGCTGGATACCTCGACTTGGGAACACCAAACTTTAGAACCATTGGAAAGGCTGGTGGAGGTGCAGAAAAGCAGTACAGTTGAAAGGAAATAAGAAGCCTGTGAACCAAGTTAAATTCCCAGCAGGAGAGTGAACTCGGATTTTGCAATAACATTGTTTTGCATACCGAATCAAAGGAAAATAATTATGAATGAATGCTACATGCATGGAAAGCAGAGAAAGGTGCTCACTGATAATGAGGAACTTTGAATCAGTAAAACTAAAGAAAGCAAGCATGTGTAATGAATATGTTGAACTGTGAATTGTTGAAGTAGAGAAATATCACTCATTGGCAAAAGCCATAAGGAAAGAGGAACTGTGCAAGTTGTGGCAACACTATGCCAAAGTTGTGATACTTCAACAAGTGAATAGTTGCAAGAAAAGTGTAGGAAAATACTGCCAGAATATATATATATATATATATATATATATATATATATATATATATATATATATATATATCTTTTTTTTATTTGGTTGGCTTATATAATCAACCTTTCAAATATAGAATACAATCAGATCACATTATTGTCTCACATTAAAGATAAAATGAAGACATTTAACAATCAAATTACATGTATAAAATTAAGAAGAAAAGGATTATACTATTAAGAAGAGAAGATCATACTATTAAAAGAGAAAATAAAATGTAATATGTACATTACATGAATTAGGTTACTAATTGTAACAACCAATTTCACAATTCACATCACTAAGTCTTTTATAATTCTTCTCTTGCAGATTTCATTGTCAAGAAACTGCCTCTGTTTATGCTTTAGCTCAAGCAATTTCACAAACGATTTGGTTCATATGGAATTACAGATTCAAGGAAATTTACAATGGCTATTCTAACAACAAGTGTACGGCATGAAAAGATATTTTGCCATAGTTCATCAGCAACAACAAATCTGTAAAATTGGAATAACTTCTTAAAATGCATTTGACGCTGAGATTTCAATGCCGGACAAGATACCAGTATGTGTTGTAGTGTCTCCTTTTTAGAAATGTTGGCACAAAAACGGCAAAAATTCAAATGTTTTTTCCATTTCACCTCTTCTGCTCAATATGTCTCCTGTATGCCACAAGTTTAGCCTGAAGCATACGTATTGCTGCCTAATTCGTGGGGATGGAAATTTTAGCATATGGCTGCATTTTTTATATCCAAAAGTTAACCAAAGGTTATTAACTATAATACCATTGTTGAGCTGATTTAGTTGTGGTGCAACTGTGGAAAAGAAGCCAATCAGGTGTGTCAGTTGCATGACCTGTAATGGGCGGACCTTGTGGTCTGACAACTGTGCCTAGACCGAATACACCCCACTAAGGAGAAGAAACTTGAATCCTCCATAGGTTTATGGTTGAATATACAGACAAGCTTGTGCATTGTGAATTTAAAGAGTTGAAATTTATGATTTTGATGAAAGAGCCAACAGCCTGAGCGCTGGGAAGAATCCTGAGGAATTGTGTTGTTTTGAAAACAGTGAGAGACTTGAAAGCTTGGGAAAGGGGACCCCTTTTGATTGACATTGAACTATTTGGGATCCTGGCAAGGGAGAGTCCCTTTCCGACCAAGAGCTGGAAGAAGCACTGAACATTTAGTTTGAACACTTTTTGACATTCCTACACAGTTTGAACAAATAGATGTGAGGGCAAGTATACATTTGGGACACAGACAGCAATTTCCTTTGGACTTCCCGAGATAGATTATCCTTAGTTTTAGTTTTGTTGGGAAATCCCACTTAGCATAGGACAAGGTAGGCCTTATCCCTGCCTCATCATGATTTTAATAAAAGAGTATAGCCCAAACTTCACTCTGTTGTCTGTGTCTAATTCCTGATCTCTGTGGGATGTATTGACCCACTCCGCTATGCTATGAGGCATCACCCTGCCAGTTATGGGGAAAGAAACAGCAACAATTGCGGAAAAACCCTTGCATGTTCCAACAACCTACAAAAACTGTGTGCTTCAGCACACAAAAAGAGGGATGCACAACCTGCCACCTATGGTGCATGGGTGGTGGGATAGAGCACACCCTGCAAAAATGTGCCAGTGGGCTCCATGACCAGCAAACAGAGTGCAGAGAGAGAAGCAGCACTTTGCAAGTGAAACCCAAAAATGTGCCTACAAATGACTCCTGCTTTGTTGCTAAAAACTCCCAAATGCCTATACACAAAACTTCTCAACATTCAAAATCTTTCCTGGTGCTAAAATTCATGTATCTAATGAAACAATGTGAACATACAAAGTCCTAATGTGAAGAGCAAAACATTCTTCAGAAAAACTGGATTGTTTGAAAACTGACAGCATAGGCCAAAATCTGGGTGCAGTACCCAAGGCTACCTGAATGACAGCTGTCAGAGGAGTACTGGGAAACTTTAAAAGGACCTAAAACTAAAAAGTCTTCTGGATTAGCAAACATAAAAAGGATTGTTTCCAAAAAGGAATACAGATTTTAGTTGTGTTTTTCCCACAGATTTTAAGGCCAAGAAAGAAATATATGTATGTTGATCTAACAAATGTGTTTATTGCTGGATTTAAGAAGTTAATTGGCCTGGCTGAAGCTGCAAGAACTGGTCAAGCAGTTTTTTCTCCCAGAAGGAGGGCCTTCCTCTGAGCAGAAACTCACTGGGAGGTGTTAATTGCGGGTTAGAACAGAATCTTGTCTACAGAAAGCAAAGGAAAAATGACAAAGCTGCAGGCCAGGAAAATGGAAGTGTGAAGGGGGTCTTAAATGGCCTCTGAAAAGAACAAGCAAGGAGTGGGATGCCCTAGACTGCAGGGAGACAAAAAGGGGTGGACCAGCTGTTGCTAAACATGAACAGAGGACAAATGTTTAAATGACTCATAACTTGCTATTCCAAATGGTGAAAAATATAAAAAGGACAGAGTTATTAATCTAATTTCTGGCTGCACGTGTGAAGAAGCGGTAGAACTGTGTGACATGTTCTGGACCGGAATGGCAATATATGTGGTTTTATGTAAAATGCATTACTGTTAGAATTGTGAAAATTTACACGCATATCCCTATGTTAAACACGCACATTTGTGGAAATTTGCGTACAATTTGGAAATTGTGTTCCTAACGAAAAGGGCAAAATTCTGTAGAAAGTCGAGACAAGATCCCACCGCTGTGGGGTTTTGAGGAATAGCTGCTACGTAAAATATGGTATCTTTATGTGTGATTTGTATATAGGTGACCAATGGAGAAATCTACATTTAGTATCAAATCCTATTTTGAAACTAGTGGCTAAAGGGAGGTCTCTGAGGGTTGTAAAGCAAATCATAAAATGTGACATCATCCGGCCTTGATCCAATCACTCAAATTGGCGGAGATGAAGTGTGGCCCTATCCCAGCTCACAGGGGCAAGCTTAGCTAAGTTAGCCCACACACACCCTTTTTGATGTCATCCTATGGCATAAATAGAGACAGCTGACAACACATAGAGACTCACTGATCCAGCCACTTTGCTGATCCCTGTTAAGCACTCTGATTTAGCATTCTACATCCAGCTTTAATATTCTTCCAGATCCAGATGCCAAATCTCTTGCCAGAAATAGAGAACCATTGATTTCCACCAAGGCCCAAATCCTGAAATGTATTCTCTCTACCCAGTAAAGAACTAGGTGGTGTGAGAAGGCCTTTTTTCCTGAAATTCTCTGGCTTGCCATCACTAGGCTTGCCTGAGAAACTCGCCATCCAGCTGATTCAAATTCCCACAGACTAGGAGGGCAGATCCTGTGCAGACCGGTGACCTGCATAGCTGATCCAGTACCGTGCCTGAGGTGCTGTCTTTCCTAGACCAGACCAGTCCTATGACCAGAGCTGATGGTCCATTTAAAAAACGTATTCTGTGAGTATTAATACAAAGACCTGTGGCTCATAGTATATTTGCATTGTCTTATCCCTATTTCAAACCCGTCCTATCTTTCATTCAGAACTAGGATTGTTAGGAGTATCTTTGCATTGTCTTATCCATATCTGAAACCTATCCTATCTTTCCTTTGGAACCAGTATTTATAGAACTATTTTTGCGCTGACCCTTTTCTCATCTGAAGAAGTTGAGTTTCCTTAGCAGGCGGGTCACTCTGATTAAGTGACTGTAAGATCCCTGTGTGGTATTCACTTTTTCATAGTCATCCTCTAGTGTAAGCAAACCCATTTTTCATTTTCAAAGGTGCATTTCTGTTTTCCTTTCTCGCGCCTAACTCACAAAAATGACCTTTACTAAAACCTCGATAACTCCCTCAGTTTTTGTGACAGAAATGGAATTTCAAAACAGTGCGATTCTCCCGTTAGCGTGAATATTGCGCAATGAAAAGTTTGCCGCAATTTTTAAAATCTGAAAGGTTTACAAGTGTGACATAGCTCTAAACTGCTTCCAACTTGGATTTAAAGATTTGAAATGTTTTCTTTGGACTAAATCATTGCTTGTGATTGTGTGCAACTGTTCAAAGTGGCTCCCATAAGAATTTACAACAATTTAAGTATTTTTACTTCTATAATTCTAAAGACAATTCTAAAAACCATCCTGACAGCTGAAAAGTCAATTCCGTTTTTCTCTTGTGTTTGAAGGGGGAAGTGTGACTGATATTCTGTTTGATTTGTGCTATTCCTGGACACCTGCTCTCTCCTCCCATCTCTTTGCATTGCCTATTGGGGGTGGAGGGGTGTTGCAGGGGAAACCTCTAACCATAGTGCTATCTGATCTGAACCAACACAAAAGTATGATTTACTGTGCTGCATTTGTTTTGCTCATTACTTATTCCTAGTGTATTAAAGATATTATTCAGTGTTCTGTCACCCCATTGGTGATTGTTGTTTATCTATTAAAACCTTATGTGATTAAATTCTAAATACATAAATAAATATTTACCTTTGCAAACTAGCCTGACTCCTGGTTCAGTGTGCCCTGGGTGGTTCCTGGAGAAGGGTGTGATATGAGTGGTATATTGTTCAGAATATTGTATTTATAGACAAAAATAAATAAGGGTTTCAGTTGTGCACTACATGCTGGTCTTTGACTTGGGTATGTGCCGGATTGAAATCACTTACATGCCGTCAATAAACACATTCACACATCGCATTTAAACAGCACATGCTGGCTCATTCAAACATATATTCACACGTTCAGTCAGCATTTTTTTGCTCATTCAAGCACACATTCACGCATTCAAACTGCATTTTCTTACTTCTTCAAACACATATTCAGGCATTCAGGCAGCATTTACACAGCACATAGTAACCTATTCACGCATGCATACATACAACATACACATGCAAAAATTACATTTTCCTTTCTCTTACCTCTGAGTCAGTGCTGTTCCAGATTCTGCTTCTTAGGCCCTCTTGGCTCCTGGGCACAGGATCACAAACCAGGAAGCACAGCAGCAGTGGCTAACAGCATAGTGGAATCACCAGTGGTCACACCTGCAACCCCTGCCAGCCTTCAAATGACATCTGTGGGGCGCAAGTGGTAAAAAAACGTATATAATATATTTTTTCTTTTATTTCACTATTTTTGGGATGTGTTCCAGTGATGGGTGAGCTTCTTAGGGTAACAAAATACAATACTCACAGAGTGCTGCATGTTTTAATTTGGAGTTGGGGAACATGTTGTTCTCTGGTTTGTGCTCTATCTGACTCAACTTGGGGTGTTTCTCCTTCTACCTTATAGTGTAGTTGCCTCAGGTTCTGATATTGCTGAGGAGGGATAGCTCAGGGGCAACATGTTTGTCTTGGAAGCAAGACAACAGAGTGTATTACCGGTTTGAAATCTGATCCCATGCTTAGAAACCACTTGTTGGTATAAAGCATGTTAAATTAAAACAAAAAAACAATTATAATTATTGCCATGGTTACTCTTCTAGCTGCCCTCCTCCTTGCTCCTGCAGGTGAAAACATGGTGAACCATGACTTCTCTTTTTTTTCTGTACTCATACTCTTGTTTTGCTATTTCCCCTTTGGCCTGCACCATGGAATGCTCTCTTCTTGTTCTCTCATGGTCAACTTCTGTAAGGTTCCCAGACCCGCTCAAGGAGAAACTCCTCCTCTTTTGCTATTGGTTTATGTTGGGGTATGTAAGCACCACCCTGCTACTATCCTCCTTCTGGTGTTGGCTTGCAGCTGGTGGTATGACCCATCCCTTAGGGCCATACGGGTCTCGCCATATTTTGGGTCCATGGGGTACACCCCTTCTTTATGCAATTCCCGCTCTCCAAAGAGGATCTCTGCTTTGCTCTCATTAACGGACATTCGGTGACAAGCATGGTTTGGCATTCTGGTGTGCCAGCAGCAGTTCCACATCCAACACTTATCTTCTTGATGGACAGAGGGCTTCTGTGTCATACTCTCTGCTTTCGCTGCATAGGTTCTCTCTTATCCATTAGTATGCAGGTAGAAGGATTCAGACCCACCCCCTTTCCACTGTGCTTTGAAGCTCCTGGTCAGGTACCCTGTTCCACTTTGCATCACAAAGCCCTGAACGTACACTACTGAGGTGATTTACCATGTTTTGAGAGTAAAAGTTGCTAAAATGGTAGTCATGTTTCTAATAAAACATGTGTGTTTTTGGTGAGGGTACGATTAAGGCTTTTAGTCAAGCTTTGCATTCAATTCACACCTAGAGTATAATATCAGGACCAGTATAATTGTTCCTGAACTTTTTTTGAATACTTGAGCTTTTTTAGTCATGCTCATTCTTTCTGGGAGCTGACAGAAGAAATTGAAAAACGTGTTTCTCATTGACCCTGCTTTGTTTGTGATGAATTGCATAGTGGTGCAAAAGTACCAAACAGTAATGCAGTAGACAATTCTGGAGAACCCTCATAAAAACCAATCCCGCGGCCCCTCAGACCTTTTCAGAGATTTTATTCCTGTACCGCAAGTATAGAACGATTACTTGTTTTCAGGTCTCTCCTGATGATGAATTGTTTACTCAGAAGCCTCAGATCTAGGGCCAAATCTCTAGTTTATTCGTTGAGCTTGCTCAGTTAATCAGAGTTCTTGAATTGGCTAAAAGAAGTTCATCACGCTTTAAAAGTATCAGCCAAGATCCTCTTCCTTTGTGGGTTCTGGCAAGCTTTTAGAGAAAGAGTACCCATGGCAGAAACAGATTTGGGGGGAATTTAAATAGTTTGTGACCATTTGAGCTGAGCTTTCAGGGTTTTTGCGGGGTTTTAGTCATTCAATGTTGGTTTCTATAATATTGTCTAGATTTGTAATCACTAGTTTGTTTTTGTTGCCAATTTCTGTGTCTCTCTTTTTAGTGTGTAGTGTAGGATTATTTGGCGCATTTTTTTGCGAGTGCAGCGCCACTACATGGGATCAATACATAGCGTGTTTTTGGAGTGCAGCACCACTGCATGGGATCAATGTATTGCTATAACGTGGTACAGCAAGCTATGTGTTGCCGGTGTAACATATGGATATGTAAATGAAGACAGGCTACTCAGTCAAAAACACAGCAATTTATTTTTTCACATTTAAAAACACATTTTTTTTTCTCTCACCTAAAACGCCTCTGTTGCAGGAGACACATAAGAGGATTAATGAACTAATATAATTAACAGTACTAACATGATTCTAATCAAATAACATCATAATGTGATCTCCAGTGCAAAATGAGGTGGAAAAGACAGGCTCTGAAAGTCATTTTAAACGTGCACTTGGATTCATTTTTTTTTTCTTCTCTGTTCACTGTGCTAGCTGGATGCGATATCTGCATGCCAGGAAATGAGTAGATACAGTTTCTAAACCGTATAAGCCACGCCCTTGTTGAAAGAGGAGGATAGATTATTGTGTATTTTGATTGGTGACACGTCACCTTAAGGGCTGTAACGGAGGTTTCCTGAAGAATCTCGGGGAGAGAGAAAGGCAGTGGACATTTTTACACAGCTTGGGTGAGAAGCCTGAGGGGAGTTGCTGTGGGGCTGCCTGATTGAGGGGCGTCGTTCCAGTGTATTGCTGACCTTCACAGGCTGGAGATTCCAGTCAATTGGCACCGGTTTGAGGACCAAAGAGTGCAGATTGGAACTGCATGTCCTCGTCGGGTGCTCTAAAAGGAAGCCCTGAGCCATTTAAAGAAGGCGACCTATCCAGAGAGTTTGCGTGCTGATCTGCTACAATTTTGCTGGTAATTATCTTACACAAAGCGAGAATGCGGTGTGTGAATGAAAGCTATTTCAGTCAGGCAGCGTAGCGATAGCTGCATTCTAATGTTGCTCTTCAGAAATGCAAGTCAACTGATGCCCTGTTCTTTTTATTGTTGCGAAGAATCTAATGACATGCCATTTATTTTGCAATTGCTTCTCTTATGTTTATTCTAGAAAAGACTGCCTCGCAAAACTGGTAATGTATGATTTTGAAATGAAATTGATGTAAAAAACAATCCGTGTAAAGGCTTCTATTTGCTTCTGTTTTTCTCTGGTACAGTTAGCCCATATCACCTGATAAAAGGGGAGGTTATTAGGTAATATATGTCAAGCATCCCATGTGGAAAAAGTTATGTTATGAGTAATTATAAATAGCTGTGTGCGTGGTTCCACTCAGTGTATGTGTGTGTGACTTCTGAGTGGAACACAATCTGATAGTCTGTTGGACGTACATGAGTCAGCAGAGAAAGAGGCCTCCGGAAATAGTTTCACTAATGCAAATAAATTAGTGATTATACCACATGTTATTGAGAATACGTTATGGAAGCATAGCTCACTGGTGTAGATAAATCAGTGATAACAGCCATATGTGGCACTCCATATGAAAATGTGGTGTTCTTAAATAATGTAGAAGTCTGAGGCCTCTATAGATCACAAGAACAGTCTAAACAAAAGAAAGGGGTTTTGTATGTTGGGGCCACACATAAAACAAAGAAATTATACTCATCACTATACCACAACGAAATGCATACCAACTAAATGTATCTGTGTACTGAAATAATGCATAGCGACGATAACACTATAATACCAAACCCAATCTGAATGCAAGGAGTGATTGTTGCTAAATTACTTTTATTATTATTGGTGGTAAGAAATACCGCTAGGCCCCAAATCTACACAAAATACCCTACAGTAGTTTGTGTATTGTTAGTGTACTGTTACTGTTTTTTTAGTTTCTCCCAAAAAAACAATCTTTGCCCTTTCTCGTGTGCCTTTATCCCTCTGTTTACCCTAATAAAATGTAAAAATCCCAGAAAATGTTTACCATGTATAATATTATCACCCAACAAAGCACAAGAAAAGTGAAAATCAACACCATTGTTAACCTTTACCCGTTAACCCTGCATTTGTGATGTTGCAGTCTCATCTCCCCATTTGCTATTGTGTTGATTTTGTTGTTTTGTCATGTAGTGTTTATAGCATAGTAGTGTCGTAGAAGGTTTAGTTTAATAGACTTCTGTACTAGGTTTACTTTACTTGACTGACTCTCTGGTTTGTCCATCTTACTTCTCTGATTTCACAATTTTGGGTTACTCAGAATGTGCTTCATTTCTCTTGGTCCACTCAGTTGCGCTGATCTGTCATGGAATGCCAGCAATGCTACGAAGTGAAGGGGAAGAAGATGGGAGAAGAGGAGTAGTATTTATTCAAGGAGGAAGACAAGGATTCCCCTATGATAGACGCTGGGGGGCTTTGCTGTTCGGTATCAGTTAATAGGCTCAGGTCATGTAGCATTGCTGAGTATCTAAATTGGCAGAGGAGCCTGAGGCATTAGGGTAGCACTCCAGATACCTAAGGAACAGTACAGGCAATATTTTCATTTAACTTTAGATGCCCCGACGGCCAGTAGTATAAGAGGATTGAATGAACAGCAGAATATGACATGGGCGCAGTTCAAAAAAGAGATCAGGCGTCATTTTTCTCCTTTCCAGTCATTGCAGGAGGCAAAGAAAGTCGCTTATACAATCACTGCTGGGCCTAATACATCCCCTTGCCAGTTTTTACAAGACTTAAAAAGAGCATTTTCTTGCTTTGATGTATCTTTTGACCCCAATTTCAATGAGTTTAAAACTGCCTACTTCTATGGGCTGCAGAAAGACATCATATCCCAATTGGTCCGTGAATTTGACCGTGACAAATTCCTGGAATGGGTTGTACACCAAAGCACAAAATTATATGAGGTACTCTATTATCAGGGTAGAGAAAGTGATAAAATGAGAGATACTATACCTAAATCTAAAGAACCCTCAGCAACAGTGATCAGCCAAAATGTCCCTTGAGTCTGCTCAAAGTCCAAGTAAAAATAATTTGGCACCTGAACAGGGGGTAATCAACAAAGGCCATCACACACTGCACCAATGTTCCAATCACATGATCCTAATAATAGGGTGAGTTACATCAGCCCCAGGTACTTAGGAGATAGGCCCCGGGCAGGCTATCGACCTGATATGTCAGGTATGAACAATAACCAGAGACAAAATCAGGATCAAAGAAATGATGTCCTTATCAGACATTGGGGACACAAAGCAGATTTGATCCCAATACCATGATATATGGTAATCAGGATAGACCCCAATATGTGGATCGATTTGCTGATAATGGGAATCAACATAGGGGCCAGTACCCACATCCTGAGAGACAAGACATGAGACGGAACATGAACTACACTTCACGTCAGTACAATGATTCCCCACCAGAGGACTACAACCAAAGGATGGGTGCACCCCGCTCCCCTCCGCAAATGAATCAAGAGTTCAGGAACCATCCCAATAGAAATCATTCTCCTGAGAGGTATCAGAATACATCCAATCAGGGAGAAATCAACCAATATCGATCTAGGCCACAGAGAGAGGATTCTAGAGAGATGGAAAGATTCCAGTGCCTCGAGGCCCAAGTGAAAATGTTGGCTGAGCAAATAGGAAAGCTCTGCTCAACACAAAAACAGTCAGCAAAGGAGGGGCAGATGGCCATAGCAATGATCAGGGGGCTTCTGAAAAGTGACTAAGTACTTATGATACCTGCAGCGCCGAAAAGACAGTTTGCTCTGATGTAATTTTGCATAATGACTCTGAGATGCCTAATGATTTAAAAGTGAAAATACCAGTACATGAACATGTAACAGAAAATGCAAATACTTCTAAAAGAGAGGTACGGTTTAACCTAGAACTAAATCAAACATTGGCGATACGTACAAATGAAATAGGAAAACCTGAAAATCCGAAAGAACAAAGAGACAGGTTTAAGAAAAATGACTCATGCATGGGGAATACCAGTGAACCGGGAGTAAGTGGTGATGCTATAGCTCCTTCCCTGGGCAATCCAAACAATTACCAAACACAGGCAGGAAAAAGAAATGCTCTGAAGGAGGGTACAGGTCAATCACCTGAAGAATTCTTTGAACCACATATTTTTGAAGAGGTTAAAAGGGCTGGTACCATACTGAATAATCACAAATGCACAGAATTAGACAATGACAAATTGCCAAGTGATGTTGTTACACATGTTCAGTTGGAGGGTTGTAGTGTGACCTCTGATGATACCTGGATGGATGGGCGAACGGTGGCCACACTCCAAAAAACCTCTGAACATGGGGAAATGAATAATGTCTCTCACACAGGAATGAGCAAAAAGGAGGGAAAAATGTCTTTCCATTTACCGATGTGCTTAGCAAAAAGTGAAAAAGGCCTGAGAAAGGTGAGCCCTGGAATCAGTAAGAATTCGCATTTCCTATGTGTGTTAGAGGAAGTTTAAGACGGGTATTATGCCCCCATCATTGTGGAAGAAAAATGCCATACATTTGCAATGATTGACACTGGTGCACAGGCCACAATTATGTCTAAAGAATTAGTAAAGAGTATCAATGAAGGGAGATCCCCGCAGAATCAGATCACATTAAAGGAGAATCAAGGTCAGTGCATAATTTTAACGGGGAGGAGGTGCCTATTATAGGTGCCACCGAGGTTGACATAAAGATAGGTAAACACAGAATGAAACAGGAGGTATTGGTCACATCCATTTGTGATATTCCATTTCTAATGGGAACAGATTGCCTGAAAAGATTATCTCCACTCATAGATGGGGTGAATGGAGTACTGTGGTCCTTAACAAAAAAAAACATTGAGATTTAAGAAACTAAAATCACAAAACAGCAATATAAATGAATGTCACACCGTTGCAAAAACAAATGATGCAGTGGAGCTGTATCTCCAGAATAGTTGCATACCTTGCGTCACTGTTATATTAATGTGTCAAGACAAGATGCAGAATGAAAATAAAAAATTACCTGTACAAATAAACTTAGACCCAAGGAAAGAATGGCAAACTGCCATAGATGAGCACACCTTACCTTTTTATTTAAAAGAGAAGACATGCAAACAGAATACTACTCCTAGAGCAGGTTCAGAAAAACACATTACCACTCTTGCTGAAATACACATGGAAGATGAGCAACCATGGGTTGATGTTGGGATAAATGACTATTCTAAAATAATAAAAGCCACTTTACCACTTGAACATGAAAGGAGCTTCATTAATGAGAAATGGTTGCAAAACATAATGGAAATGGAGGAGATCCCGAAATTTAGGATTAAAAACCAGTATGTCTCTGGTTTGGACGGTCCAGACTTTGGAAACCGAATTGCAGGTAGATGCATGCTGAAAATTAGCATTCGACAAAAAACAATTTACCATAATGTTTGGATAGTGGGCCTCATTACGACCCCGGCGCTAAACCATGGCGCTATTAACACCATGGTCCATGCCGGGGTCAGCAGTGGTGATGGCGGAATTACCGCCCCATTCCAAGGTTGGCGCAGCGGTAATTCCCCATTCACCATGGCCCCTTCCCCATTCTCATTTTTGGCCCATAGGGCTCAATGGGAATGGGGAAGGCGCTAATTACGGCACCGTAAATTACGGTGCCGTAATTAGCTCCTAGGTCCCTTTGCGGGTTGGTTTTTTAACAGCTGCTAAAAGCAGGCGTTAAAGTGCAACCCGCAAAGGGACCTCGTAATCAGGCCTTAAGGGTTTAACGGTTCCGACACCTTTTATGGCGCCGTTAACCCCTTAACGCCTGGGTTGTAAAGAGGCCCAGTGTGTGGAACACAAAATGACTTTTACATGGGCAATGACATCATGCACATAATGTGTATGGTGCTAGATTTCCTTAATCAAAAGATATTGTCACGCATAGGTGGGCCGGCACCTGAATTTGAAGACAAAAGAAGGGCTTATCATTGCGCACAGCTGGTCCCTTATGTAATTGAATTACAAATGAGGAAAGATACTGCTATCCATTCATTCACAAAGCAGTTTGCAATAACACTGAAATGCAAAAATGGACAGCAGATGAAAGATTCTGATGTATTTGTATGTCTGAATGAATCCATAAAACAGCAAGGCCTGGATTATGAATACATTCCATTGGTAGATGTGGGTGAAGGGTCTGTAAAGATTATGGTGAATAATAAAGGTTTTCAGAATATTCATTTAGAGGAAAACTCCCCAGTAGGAATGGCCATACAAAAATCACATTACACAGATGATCTAAATAACATGGTGATTGGAAATATCCCTGAAAAGTATGTAGATGCTAAGGGTGAGTTACCAGAATACCTGGACTCTCAACCCAAAGAGATATTTAAAATTCATTCAATGTACTCTTATGAGTCAAGCCAGACAGTGTGCTGTCATCAAGAGGACTGTATAACATTTAACTTAAATGAAAATGAAATAGAAAATCAGCCCATTGAAGTGGAAGCTGATATACCAAAACATTTAAATGTGGCAGCTTTACAAAGGGACACAGCCACACAATTAGAGGAAAGTGCCAAGATTCCCATGCCAGAACATTTTCCAGAATTTTCCAAAATGGTAGAGGAGCAGATTTTGTTAGCGGATGCATGTGACAACGAGGAGGATAGGAATGAATTGAGGAAGATATTTATGGAGTTTAAAGATGTATTTGCAAAAGATGCTTATGATTGTGGGCTAACTAATTTACATGTGGCCACACTTCCGGAAGGGTGTAGCAGAAGCTCAGTATTTGTACGCCAGTATAGACTACCGCTGGCATGTTTAGAATCATTGGCAGAGATTATTAAAAATGTGGAGTCGCAGGGAATCATCAGGCCCATTCATAGCACATCCAATACACCTATTTTAGGTGTGTTAAAACCAAACGGTCAATGGCGACTGTGTGCAGATTTGAGAGAGTTAAATAAAAGAGTGCCAGTATTCAGATGGCCACTGCCATTCATTGATCAGGGATTAGCTCAGGTACATGGTTCAAAAGTGTTCACCACATTAGATCTCACCTCTGGATATTGGTGTCTGCCATTGGCAGAGAAGATACAGAATTTATTTTCATTTGATAAGACTCAATACGCATGGGTTAGAACTCCATCAGGTATACTCATCAGGTATGAGTGAATTTGGCATATTTTTGAGGAAGGCTATGCCTGATGCAGCAGAAAGAGGAACCATAATTTATGTGGATGATGTCCTGATAAAAACTGATAGCTTGAAAAGCCATTTTGATGAAATAAGACATGTTCTTGGTCAATTGCAGAAAGCAGACGCCAAAGTATCTTTACAAAAAGCACAATGGTGCAAGAAAAAGGTGAATTTTCTGGGCCATGACATGACTGAACATGGACTAAATCCATAAAAGAAGAAAATAGAAGCCATACAGAAACTAAAAGATCCTAAAAATGTGAAAGGGGTAAACAGTTTATTAGGAATAACAGGCTATATCAGAAAGTTCATTGAAAATGATGCTGAAATCACTCAACCATTGACTAAACTGCTTAAACTGAATGCACCCTGGAAATGGGAAAAAGAGCAGTCTGAGGCAGTGGCTAAATTAAAGGAATGTCTTGCAAAGGCACCATGTTTAGCATATCCCATAAAGGACAGGCATTTCTTTATAGAAATAGGTTTCTCTGAACATTGTATGTCAGCAGTGTTATCACAAAAACATGATTTGAATCACAAAACCATTGCATATGCAAGTAAGGCATTTTCCCAAGTTGAAATTAAATTCAATGAATGTGAAAAGGCCCTATTAACCACTGTGTGGGCGCTACAACATTTCCGCCTCATTGTTCAGGGAGAAAAGGTGATTATTGAGGCAAATCATCAACCTTTGCAGTTTTTAGAGAGTAAAAGAATTAGGTCAGGTAATCTAGCGCAGTCCAGAATCACTTCATGGACGCTAGCATTACAGAGTTTTCCTGTAGAAGTGAGATATGGCCAAATTAAAAAAGCCCAATTGCTCAAGGTTTAGCAGATTTACATGACTGTGCAGCTGAACCAGTATCAAATGAAATAGAAGTGGAACCTAATTGGCAGGAATTTGAACAATCACCACACAAAGCTTTTGATGAAAAAACATGCAAAGACTTGCCAACTGTATATGTTGATGGTTGTGCCTTTCACATTGAAAATGACAGTGATAAACAATTAGTGTCAGGAATAGGGAATGTCTGGTTGAAGTGTGAAGGTATCCCGAGTATAGGGATGAGAATTGGTGCTAGGAGCAGTCAGGTAGCGGAATTGGCAGCCATTTATAAAGCAATTGCTACTGCAGTTGATAATAAATTCAGTGAAATTGTCCTGGTGACTGATTCTGATTACGCACGGAATAGCTTTGTGGAATATTTACCTAGCTGGAAAGCGAGAGGCATGATTACATACAACAAAAAGCCACTTAAACATGGAAAAATGATACAAGCCATAGACAAATTGGTATCAGAAAATGATTTAACAATATACTGGAGGAAAATTCGTGGGCATTTGAAAACTACAGGAGAGGATAAGGAGGGAAATGATAAGGCAGATCACCTGGCTAAAATTGGGGCTGTGATGGGAGAATTGCTACCTATTGAACATTTACTGGGTGAAATACAAATTGATGTAGTAACACGTTCTAAAGCACCAAAGGAGACAGATCAACCAGTGGTACAGTGGAGTTATGATACACCAGACCAAGATCTGATTGAGACACAAAAGAATGATCGAATTTTGGGAATCTATTATAATCATTTGATAGATCCTGAACAAAACCCTTTATCAGAAAATGATTGTATGGGAAAAGAACAGTTGAGGGTGGTATTAAAGAATAAAAAATGAATAAGACTACAAGATGGACTCATGATTAGAGAGTCCATAACAAGGCAAATACAGTGGGTGGTACCCCTTTCATTCAGAGGGTTAATGCTACACCATGCGCATTATGCTATAACTGCAGGCCACAGAGGCTCACAGAAAACAATGGAAATACTAAAAGATTATGCTTATTGGCCATACTAGAAGATGTCTAGTATGTGCCCAATTTAAAACTTCTTCACCAATGCATGGAGCTCCATTAATGAAAAGAGGCCTAACTCTTCCATGGTCAGATTTGCAAATAGACTATGTAGGACCTGTAAATAGGTCGAGCAGGGGGAACCGTTATATTTTAAGTGTGGTGTGTTTGATGTCGAAGTGGATTGAGTGTATTCCTGCACCAGATTGTAGTGCGCAAACAACAGCCACATTGCTGGTGAACCATGTGTTTTCAAGGTTTGGGTTGCCAAAAAGAATAGAATCAGACAGAGGAAGTCATTTTACAAGTGCTCTAATGAGTAAGGTATGGCAAATACTGGGTGTGAAGAGAAAGCTACATATCGCATAACGGGCGGCGTCTTCAGGTGGAATTGAACGCAGCAATAGGTCTGTTGTGGACATTTTAAAGAAATTCGTGGCAGAAGCAGGTTCCAGCTGGGATTTACGCTTACCTTTGGTTCTGATGGCAATCAGATCAACTCCTGCCAAAGCAACAGGTATTAGCCCTCATGAAGTTTTAACAGGTAGGAAAATGGTATTACCACAACACCTGCTATACAGTACACATGAGCAAACACTTGTGAGCGCATCCACAGTTCATGAATACATTGATGAACTGAGGAAGCATTTACAACATGCATTTGCTTTTGTACAGAAAAATTTAGAAAGAGCTGCTGACAGTGCAAAGTCATATTATGATAAAAAAAGACGTCAGTAAAGGAATATTGTGTGGGCGATCAGGTGTATAAATTTCATTTTGGAAAAGGTAAACAGAAAAATTCCAAATTTCTAGCAGCCTGGCAGGGGCCATATCGAATTATAGATAAGGTCTCTCCTGTGGTCTATAAAATTTTGAAGACTGAAGGTGAAACAGCAACAGAGCAGTTTGTTCACGTGAATCAAATTAAACCATGTCACCCTAAACATGAGATTAAACAACTCGAGCGTGTAGAAGCAGATAAAGTCCCTTGAACATAAAAATGGTAAAGTAAATGGGTCTAGTCAATAGAAGTGGCAGAGAAGTTAAATAAAGATGGTTGATTATGATAATGGCACATAAACACTGTAATATATGTAAATATATATATTAAAAAATGGAAGCTAAAATTTATGGAATTGGTGTGAAAATGTATTAAATATTGAATGCTGTTTTATGTATGTTTGTTCTCTCTTTAACCTATGTTTAATTTCAGAAAGCAAGAGGAAAAAGGGCGAAATATTTTACAAAGCATGTTTTATTTTTGGCAAAAGGGTGAAGTTAGTATTGTGCTATATACTTAATTTGTTTCTTTTCTATTTGATTTAGAATATTAACATATTTGTACTTGGAGGACACGGGACCAGAGGACACGGGAGGTGATGGAGTCTTGGAGTCCCCTGGAAGAAGATCAGATGATGCCTGCCTCCGGGTTGAGGTGAAGACAAAATAACCGGAATGCCAAAGAAAAGATGACTTCTATGGAAAAAGGATCCAAGAGTGCCAAGATGGAAGAGCACCCGAATGAACCAAATGATGTGACATCGCCGGCCGGGACATATCAAAGGCAGACAAGTGTCCCGGAGTATGGAGTTCCACGTATTTATTATTTTAATTAATTATTTTAATCTGTTATGTTAATTATTTATTTTAACTATTTGTTTTATTTTATTGTTTTGTGATTAACTTCAAGTAGAAAGTTAAAACACTGGACTATGGACACTTCCATTGGGAAGAGAAATGTAAAATATGTTATAAGAACTGATGGACTCAAAGATGAATTTTGATATTATGATGATTGAACAGTGACTTTTCAGTTTCATTTCTTCACATATAAGTATTGATTTTGTTAGATTGCTACATGTTAAAAGAAGAAAGGGGGCAAGTTGGATTTCTTCCAATTGTGGCTTGGACCATGGCCAAAATTCTCAGAAATAAGGAGGGGATATGTAAATCTATTTAGCGCATATTTTTGCGAGTGCAGCACCTCTATATGGGATCAATATATAGCGTGTTTTTGGAGTGCAGCACCACTGCATGAGATCAATGTATTGCTATAACGTGGTACAGCAAGCTATGTGTTGCCGGTGTAACATATGGATATGTAAATGAAGACAGGCTACTCAGTCAAAAACACAGCAATTTTTTTTTTCACATTTAAAAACGCATTTTTTTTTCTCTCACCTGAAACGCCTCTTTTGCAGGAGACACATTAGAGGATTAATGAACTAATATAATTAACAATACTAATATGATTCTAATCAAATAACATCATAATGTGGTCTCCAGTGCAAAATGAGGTGGAAAAGACAGGCTCTGAAAGTCATTTTAAACGTGCACTTGGATTCATTTTTTTTCTTCTCTGTTCACTGTGTTAGCTGGATGTGAAATCTGCATGCCAGGAAATGAGTAGATACAGTTTCTAAACCGTATAAGCCAAGCCATTGTTGAAAGAGGAGGATAGATTATTGTGTATTTTGATTGGTGACACGTCAGGGCTGTAACGGAGGTTTCCTGAAGAATCTCGGGGAGAGAGAAAGGCAGTGGACATTTTTACACAGCTTGAGTGAGAAGCCTGAGGGGAGTTGCTGTGGGGCTGCCTGATTGTGGGGCGTCGTTCCAGTGTATTGCTGACCTTCACAGGCTGGAGATTCCAGTCAATTGGCACCGGTTTGAGGACCAAAGAGTGCAGATTGGAAATGCATGTCCTCGCCGGGTGTTACAAAGAGAAGCCCCGAGCCATTTAAAGAAGGCGACCTATCCAGAGAGTTTGCGTGCTGATCTGCTACAATTTTGCTGGTAATTATCTTACACAAAGCGAGAATGGGGTGTGTGAATGAAAGCTATTTCAGTCAGGCAGCGTAGCGATAGCTGCGTTCTAATGTTGCTATTCAGAAATGCAAGTCAACTGATGCACTGTTCTTTTTATTGTTGCGAAGAATCTAATGAAATGCCCTGTATTTTGCAATTGCTTCTCTTATGTTTATTCTAGAAAAGACTGCCTCGCAAAACTGGTAATGTATGATTTTGAAATGAAATTGATGTAAAAAACAATCCGTGTAAAGGCTTCTATTTGCTTCTGTTTTTCTCTGATACAGTTAGCCCGTATCACCTGATAAAAGGGGAGGTTATTAGGTAATATATGTCAGGCATCCCATGTGGAAAAAGTTATGTTATGAGTAATTATAAATAGCTGTGTGCGTGGTTCCACTCAGTGTATGTGTGTGTGACTTCTGAGTGGAACACAATCTGATTGGACGTACATGAGTCAGCAGAGAAAGAGGTCTCTGGAAATAGTTTCACCAATGTAAATAAATTAGTGATTATACCACATGTTATTGTGAATACTTTATGGAAGCATAGCTCACTGGTGTAGATAAATCACTGATAACAGCCATATGTGGCACTCCATATGAAAATTTGATGTTCTTGAATAATGTAGAAGCCTGAGGCCTCTAGAGATCACAAGAACAGTCTAAACAAAAGAAAGGGGTTTTGTATGTTGGGGCCACAAATAAAACAAAGAAATTATGCTCATCACTATACCACAAAGAAATGCATACCAACTAAATGTATCTGTGTACTGCAATAATGCATAGCCACGATAT
The DNA here is from genome assembly GCF_040938575.1 of Ambystoma mexicanum. Taxonomy (NCBI): domain Eukaryota; kingdom Metazoa; phylum Chordata; class Amphibia; order Caudata; family Ambystomatidae; genus Ambystoma; species Ambystoma mexicanum. Next base: position 1,042,324,571 of record NC_090934.1, on the reverse strand, counting down.
CACTATAATACCAAACCCAATCTGAATGCAAGGAGTGATTGTTGCTAAATTACTTTTATTCTTGGTGGTAAGAAAATACCGCTAGGCCCCAAATCTACACAAAATACCCTACAGTAGTCTGTGTATTGTTAGTGCACTGTTAATGCGTGTTAGGGAGAATTGTCTGTTTAGGCTGAATTTCCAAACCTAGTGAGTCCCCCAGCAGCTTTGCTGGATTTCTGGAGTTTGTTTTTTTCCATCCTGCCAAGAGTGAGACTCTTTTTCTCCCACTCTTGGAGATGAATGTGTGTAATTCCTTTGATTGTCAATGTGTTCTATGGGCTATGGGGTCTTTTACTCCATAGGCTCTCATATGTTTTGCTATGTGTGTTACAACGCACCCTCCGTGCCGTAACACTGGGGCGTCCTAGCGGACCTCCACCATAGACCCCATACCAGGGGACTGACTACTGTCTCCCCGGGCATGTAAAGTCACCATTGGCTTTACTAGACCTACATTTACTAACAGAACTAGGCCAAACCATCCTATTGTGGACGTACTAGTAGGGGTAATTCGATTACTCCTGAATCTGTTGTTCGAGGGGGCACTGTCCCGTCCCCCCTCGTCGAGTTTTGGCTGGTGGCAGTGAAAACTACTTGTTATATTCGACCCCGAATATAACCCTAATGGATTCTTCCCATTGTTGGAAGTTAATACTTTTCCTCGTTAATCTCTAACATATCACCGGTTTATTTGTCTCAAATAAATCTATCGGTTGGTATTTTCTGCCAGAACTCGGTTTTTAAAATGGCGCCTGTGTTCGTCTCTGTGACTCCTAAAACCAAAGGTTGAGCCCTTTGTTCCACTTTTGGCGGGCCTCTACACAGAGGCCCTCCAAAGTGGTGCTATTCTGTCTGGGTTACCACAGGGGGTGTGGGAGGGGGTTTAGGCACCCTGGACTGAGTTGCCTTGCCAACTCAAGTCGCACTCTGGTGTGATTGGCCCAAGTGGTGAGCCACCCCGCTCACCACTTAGCGTGTTGTGAGTGACAGCTAGGCTGAATGAATGGGGGTTTTCTGCATAAAAGCAGGGCTTTTGGGACTGGATCTTGAGAAGTCGCCACAGGACCTAAGAATCCGACGAGGGTAAAGCTGAGCCGACCTGCAACAATGACACCTCCGGTGGAGCCCTGCTGAACCGACTCACCACTTCCCAACGACAGAGAAGATCTCCCCGCCAGAGAGTCTTCTTCCCCTGACTGGTGGGGACAACCAGTCCCCTTTGCTTTTTCTTCGCTCCAGGACACAGTGGTCGAATTGCCTGTGCAGAGCACCCCGGCAACCAGATAGCCACTACCCCTGTACCGCGACCAAAAGGTGGTGCCTTGTGACGGAGCACTCCGCGGCTGGTCTCTTCCCTGGTGGTGCAACGATCTTCAACTTTCCTTCGACGACGAGAGCATCTCTTCTCTTGGCAAAGCCCCGACGTGCATCCACCACCAGGAACAACTGCCCCGCCAGAGCTGTCTCTCCACAAACAAGGCACCGTGTCCGCCTGGCTTCCCATGTGTCGGTTAGCGTGAGGTGTCTGAATCCTCGCCTCTCCATTGGGTCGCCTCCAGGCCTTCTTAACTTTCTGTTCGGAACTGGTCCAATCTTTCTGTGACAATTTGCGACAAAGACTCGAAGTGCATTTCCACTGTGATACTTTTTGGGACATATTGCCTTGCCTCTCTCCGAGTGGGCCTGGCCTCTGAACTTTGCGATCTACAGTAGACCCTGCTTTACTTGCCTTGCAATTGTTCGTAAAAGTGTTGGTACCGAGTTGATTTCATACCCTGCCTTTTCTCTCCTGTCCTAACCAATACTAGAGTGCCATCTAGGTTAAAGCATTCACCTCTGTCTGCAAATAAGTGTGCCATTGAACCTAGACTTGTCGAACTATTGTTAGGGGGATTGATTTGTTTCTGATAGTAATTGTAATTGAAGTTGTTTATCGTATTAGTGCCAGTGTGTTTTTCATAGATGTGTTTTTATAAATAAATAACTATATATCTTTACACCGAAGCTCTGTTCGTGTTTGCTTGTTCTACTGTGTAAATTGCCCTATTTTGTGTACTCCACATACTGCCTAACTCTTCTTGAGGGAAGTCTGACTGCTCAGCCACAGCTACCAAGTGAATCTGTGTGGTACAGACTGCTACCAAGTGGGTTTACTGCCAAACACCTGTAGTCCTAAATCTTTTGCAGTGGTCCCAGAGGGAACTGCACAGGTTTCCGCCTAACAATGCATTTTTAGTTTCTCCCAAAAAAACAATCTTTGCCCTTTCTCGTGTGCCTTTATCCCTCTGTTTACCCTAATAAAATGTAAAAATCCAAGAAAATGTTTACCATTTATGATATTATCACCCAACAAAGCACAAGAAAAGTGAAAATCAACACCATTGTTAACCTTTACCCGTTAACACTGCATTTGTGATGTTGCAGTCTCAACTCCCTATTTGCTATTGTATTGATTTTGTTGTTTTGTCGTGTAGTGTTTATGGCATAGTAGTATCGTAGAAGGTTTAGTTTAGTGGACTGCTGTACCATGTTTACTTTACTTGACTGACTCTCTGGTTTGTCCATCTTACTTCTCTGATTTCACAATTTTGGGTTACTCAGAAAGTGCTTCATTTCTCTTGGTCCACTCAGTTGCGGTGATCTGTCATGGAATGCCAGCAATGCTACAAAGTGAAGGGGAAGAAGATGGGAGAAGAGGAGTAGTATTTCTTCAAGGAGGAAGACAAGGATTGCCCTATGATAGAAGGTGGGGGGGCTGTGCTGTTCGGCATCAGTTAATAGGCTCAGGTCGTGTAGCATTGCTGAGTCTCTAAATTGGCAGGGGAGCCTGAGGCATTAGGGTAGGCCTCATCAAGAGTCAGAGAGGAGACAATGATTTCAGAGTTGGCTCCCCAAATGTAAGGGGAAAAGTACCTCTTGCAAACACCCCCACAGAAGAAGAGGAGACAGGGCCTCTTGTGGAAAACTCCTCAGAGGCAAAGCCAGTGGAAGATCAAGACGGCAAGATAATCATGCCATAGCATTTGACATCCACAGCAAACAGCCTGGAGGTGTATTTTGGGGCTGAGTGTGTCTGAATGAGGGGCATTGAAAAGAAAGCTGTATCCACACAGCAGGGTGAGGGTTCAAAGAAAAAGGGGGTGGTCTGTCAGCAGATGCCTCAGGAGGGGGATCAGCCTGTGGATTTTCTATAGCAGGTGGTGGATCTCCCTGAGAGGAAGGAGGGGGAGGTAGAAGAGGGGGTTTCAGGATGTGGTTGGGGAGTAACTTGCCAGTGTTTGCTATTATGAAAAAGGAAATTCAAGCATGGGAGATGCCCCAGGTTTTGAACCTCTACCTCCAAACACCCACATGGAGTGTTTGATAATTGTACCCTTCTTCTGAGATGACCATCATGGAGGAGGAGTCTACGGTCTTTCGTTTGCAAGGGGGATGGCTGGGGTAAAACCCTAGGGACAAAGGCCATGAGGAACACATCTTCCAGAAGAACAAGACATATGCCTGATAAATGAGCCCCTGCTTCAACTGAGCCTGCTTTTGACTTGGCTCCCACAACCCCCTCCAACATTATTAAAGATGGTGTTATCCTAGTACAACACAGGGCCAGTGTGCAGCACAACAGCAACACTTGGCATGCCATGTAAAATACCCTGCAGCCCTCCAGCCTACACAACCAATGCAAGCGCTGCAAACAGTGTAGCTAGTGATAGCACCACTCAAACATGCAGTTGGGGTGGTGTGCGACATGAAGTGCCAACCTTTGGACAGGATACTGTGAGAAACCTGAAGCCTCCCTGACTCCCAACGATCTGTCATCCAGGTGGCCAGGACAGTGGAAGTGGGACACCAATGGGTGGGACGTGGTATCCCCTTTCTTATTACACCTTTTCCCCATCCTACCATGTAGGATATTCAGAAATTCTACCCTCCCTTTTCAATACGAACACTTTCTTAGACCGTAACAGAAAAAAGGCTGACACCAGAGCTATTTACCTGACATGTCCCAACACAAGGGTCAGGAAACTCAGCACTTGATCAGAACCACACACACACCAGTCGGCCCTTTCCCTTCCCCACGGGCATAAAAGGTGGAGCATGAGAGCACAAGATGGACAAGGTAGACCGCACAATGAGTTTGCTATTCCAGGATGGCAGTTCAAGAGGAGAAAAACATTGAGAACCGAAGGGGCGACAAGGAGAGAAGCAGCCTTGCCCTTTCTGACGCAGACCCACCAAGCCTCCGTTAAAGGAATCATAAGACTGAACAATTGCCAGCGTGTGCTGCAGCAGATATCAATGGTATACAAAGCCCTCCTACACAAACATTCAGGACAGGGAGAGACTCTTGCTACCATGGGGGAATGTTGTAATGTAGCATGAGACCAAGAAAGAGGCCACCAAAACTTCCTATGGAGAAGGAAGTGTCTCCAGAAGTGGCTCCCAAGGAAAGCCTAAGCACCTCCTCCCCAAGGTCTTGCTCCAACCATACGAGGAGGGGAAAGATATTTTTGACTGGTTTGAAATGGTGAAGTTAGATTTATGCCTCCATGAAGTGGAAGATGAGTTGTGGGGTGCAGCCTTTATAAGCCATCTACCAGGTTGACTCTGCAGGAGAGTCCTATCTATGCCATGTGTGACGAATCTGAGGATGATATCCCTTCTCCCCTAGGGGGAGACCTTTCCCATGGGACCAGGGTGGTATGTCCACAGTACAATAATCCCCCTGGGGGTGGTGCACCAAGGGACGATCACATGGGGGAGGAACCCCCTTATTAGAATAGGGACAACTTTCTCCAGAGAATGCAGTATTCCAACGCAGAAGTACCCCTTAAACCCTCTCCAGTGTGCAACCCCCAACCCCCTTCTTTTGACAAGGACAATATTTGTTATAGCCAGGTTAGTTAATCTAACACACTTGATGAAGTTCAAATTATAGAAAATGCAAAGTCTCTTACATCTGACTCTCTGACATGTTCGGAGAAGAAGAGGGTCAGGAGTCCAAAGTTTACTATTGATCAACAGAATGAGCATTCTAGCTTCCTATGGACTGAGATGAAGATGGCGAGGAGCACAAGAATTATTATTAGCAAGCATGGCACCAAGGGTTGAAGGCAGAAGCAACATAAATCTAGTGTGGGACCTTGGGAACCGAGTGCAAGTCTGGGACATGCACTCATTGAAAATACAAAATGAAAAGCCAATGCAAACTTTGTGAGTCTAGGACTCGCACCCATATGCAAATCTGAAACTAAACCAAATCATACATTGCAAGTCTGGGACCCACACCCAAAGAGAGATAGCAAATATTGGAAGTTTTACTTACCAGGAGAGTAAACCAAGTGACTGTGAATGTTACAAGTCTGGGACTCATGCCCACAGCAGGACAGTCCACAAAAGGATGAAGGCTTGGCAAGAGAATATACCAAGCTTAATTCTTGTTGCGAGTCTTGGAACCGCATCCAAAAAAGAAGCTACATGAAAGGATACCTGCTTGGCCAGAGAGTGAACCAGGCTGTTATACTGCAGGTCTGGGACGTGCACCCAAAACAAGAGAAGAAAGGAAAGTACAGCAAATCCTATGCTTGATAAAGGGAACGCGCCAAACTGATAGGGTTAATAAGAAACTATGAATGATCTAGATTGGGTCAGCTGAACACCTATGTTTTGAGATGACTTCAAAGTGAGCATGAATAAGCTATATAATATTTTAGGATGCTGGGGATAAAAAGACGAGTCTGGCACAAATCCATTGTCACTACATGAAAAGTAAATATAGTGGCCTGTGATGATGGCCACTCCCAACCCTCGAGCACCGCTAATGCTATCCACAGAAACAGTCAAAAATAGTTGAACATTTTCTAAAGTTATCTTGAGAAAAGGATGTTCAAGAAGAGCACATGTAATTAATTAAGTAATATAAAACAATTCAAACATGAAATGAGCTCTACTCGTTTGGGAGATTCCATTTTTGAGGAGTCAAATCATTCGTTCATATCTCTTCACAATATTTCCAATAATGTCTAAAAGATAAATTGAGAAAGTATAGTCAGTGCTTATTTTGTCCATTATTCAATAATTAAATCATTATCAGATCCAGGCAGCTATCTACTCTCATACAGAGCCAAAATATTATTCACCTGACAAGTGTATGCCAAGTGTCTTTTTCAAATCAATTTTCACAAAAATAATTGTTTCTAAAAAAGAATGAGAACTGATAAATATTGTACTACTTATGTTCACTCTATAATGTGTGCAATCCAAAGGTTGAGCTTACCTATCCAATTATCTTCATTGGATGACTGTTCAGTAATTGTAAGGAGGTCAAATCTTAATTTGAGGATCCAATAAGCACATTAATGAGGCAAGTATAGACAGCAAGATTTAGGATTTTTGAACAATTCAGGTTTAAAAATACTTCTGATTAAAACAAATAATAACATCTGTAAGACTCATGTGGGTGTGACGATATCTTTATGGTTCCACGGTCAGTGGCAGATGAATCTACTTTATGTCTCTGCCAAAATATTAACGCTGGTAGGTTTTGAGAATACAAGCAACACACACACATGAACTTACTGTTTACTGTAACCCCTAAAACAATTACAGATTATTTCCTCCCAATATCCTCATAGATCACTTTATTTATTACTATTCATTTCTTAACTGCTCATTTGTTAGACGCATATACAGCAAGTACATTCTGTTCAACGCGCCCACAGGGAAACAGGGAGAGGACATGGGAATGAGACACATTAAAATGCATCAAATAATAAATACAAAAGAGGGGGGGAGAAAGAGGACACACCTACTATGTCTTGTGAGTATTCAGAACGTGCAAGTGCAGAAGGAGGGGGTAGAGGGGTTAGGTGCTGGGGTGCCCATGCTCGTGGGTGAGCAGCAGATGAAGTGCATGGTAAGGTGAGTGCGAGCCTCCAGGTTGGAGCATGTGCCGAGACAAGTGCTGAGGATAGACAGAAGGTGGGGGCGATTGAGTATGGGAGGTCAGGGCCCCGAGGATGCATAAGGGCCCTGGTCCACAATCAAAGCAACTGTGAGATTAGCAGAGGAGAGAACGGGGAAAGGAGTAGGTAAAGATGAAGGTCTTGAGGAGCTTATTGAATTTAAGAATGTCCTGCTCAAGACGTAGAGGGAGGGGAGATAGGGGGAGGTGAGGGGAGGTAGAGGGAGAGGGAGACTGTTCCATAGAAGTGAGCCAGCAGAGGAAAGCGATCGACCTTGTGCCCTCTGTTTAGCGAAAGGTTTTACACACAAAGTGTTGGTGCCAGAGAAATGCAGAGGTCTAAATGGAGAATATTTAGTAAGAGAGTGTTGCTTGTAGTGTGGTCCAAGGCACCAGAAAGCCTTGTATATGATACAGAGAGATTTGAATTTAATCTGTGAAGCAACCAGGAGCCAGTGAAGACTTTTTAATGCAAGAGAGATGGGGTCCCTGGGCTTTAGTCCATGGATAAGTTTTGCTGCCCTATGCTGGATTAGCTGGAGTGGTCATAGAGTGGAAGAAGGTAAATTCAGGAGGAGGCTGTTGCAATAGTCAAGCCTGGAGATAAACCGGGCTAGAGTAACATTTTGCTTCTGGGGGAAAGCAAGAAAAGGAAGAATTCCTTTGAGAAGGAAGAGTTGAAAGTGAGATTTCTTGTCATATGTCCTGAGTGTCAGGGAGGAAGGTGAGAGAGAAAACAAAGATGACTCCAAGGTTTCTGGCTTCAGAAGACAAAGCAGAGGAGAGCCCTTGGAGGAAGTACACAGTGAAGGGCTGAAGGCAGGAGGAGGGGTCCCAAAGGGAAGGATCCCAGTTTTGGTGGCATTGAGGCAGAGGTCATTGGAAGTGCACCAGGCCTGGATGGCAGATAGCCAGTCAGGGATGATGGAAAGTACAAGAGGGTCAGCAGAAAGTTTTAAAAAGAGTTGTGTGTCATCTGCGTAACACTGACAGTTGGGCAGAAGGAGGAGAAGAGGGGTGCCAGCTGAGTAACATAGATGTTCAAGATCCAGGGGTAAAGGTTAGAATCCTGGGGGACACTACAGGTGGAGAAGTAAGTAGCAGAGGAGAATGTGCCTAGGATGACTTTGGAAGAGCGGTCAGTTAGGAAAGAGGTCAACCAGTCCAGTACCCATTCTGAGGTATTAAGGGTGTCATGGAGCCGTTGTATGAGGTTGGAATGGTTCACCATGTCAAAGGCATGGGAGAGATCAAGTGTGATGAGGACTGCTGGGGAGTTGGAATCCAGAGATATGAGCAGTTCTTCATGGGTGTTCAGAAGAGCAGTTTCAGTGCCTCTGGTTTATCAGAATCCAGATTGATGGTCATGCAGAACACCAACAAGTTCAATGTGAGAGTTGAGTTGAGGCAAGTCCAAATTCTCCAGAGGTTTCCGCAGGAAGGGGGTGATGGAAATAGGGTGATAGTTGGCTGGGCAGGTAGAGGCTGCTGATGTTTTTTTTTAAGGAGAGGACACAATAGGGAGTGCTTGAGGGAGGAGGGGAAAGATCCAGTGGCAAAGGAGTGGTTGTAGAGATCAGCAATTGCAAGGGCAAGAGAGCCAATGCTGTCCTTGATGGTTCGGGATGAGCAAGGGGAAACCTCTTTGGAAGAGACCTTCACGGAGCGGACAACTCTGATGACTCTTCAGGTGTGACAGGGGCAAAGGAGAAGAAGGGGGGAAAGGAGGAGTGCGAGTAGCCAAGGGAGGCAAGATGGTGTAGGATGGCTTGGGAGGGTGAGTAACAAGGCAGTCCAGGATGTCTTGAGTTTTGGTGACTAAGTGATTGGCCAGTGCATTGCAGAGGGCTTGGGAAGGAAGTGGGGAGGAGGAGACAGCGGTAGGGTTGGCTAGTTTCTGACAGATTTTGAAAAGTTCAGCCGTGGTGTGACAGGGATGAAGGAGGAGGGTGAGGATCACTGGGATTGATGTGTCATTGAGACTTGAACCGGGCCACATGATTTTCTGAGACTTAAAGTAGAGTCATCTACCACTCACCGTGAGACCATAAGACACCTTTCTTACACCTATTAACATTTGTGAAAATAAGTACAATCATGTGGGTCCTTATAAAGAGAAGCATTTTAAGAAGAGTCCTAAGGGAAAGGGCAACAACCTGAATCATTGGAATCCTACTGTTTTGAACATTTCTTTAATTCGATCAATTTTTGCCCAAGAGAATGGGATTTTTTCTGTTGTCTGGAATCAGGAGGACCGCTACTTTAGGAAGAGATCAAACAAACTAACCCTTATTCAACTTTGGAGTCAGCAGGTACAAAACAACCTCACCTTTCAGCATCATAAATAAACAATTCATAAAATAAATATCTACAAACAGCATCCTACAAAATTGACGTCCAATATAAAAAGTCAAAATGCTATAAGAAAGAGGTAATCTCATCAGCAAAAAAAAGCAGAAATCGATAAAATAATAAAAACATTCCATCTATGGTAATACTAAAGTGTTCCTTCTTAGCCCTGCCCAATGGATGTATTTTGACACAGTATGAACCACATCCATATTAGACAAGCATTTGCAGAGTTGCATGGCTTCTGACAAACTGCACATTTTATGAATTCAAAACATGGGTTTGAGGTAGGTGTGATGCTGGAAATGCCTTACGGAGGATCAGGACCTCCTGAGGTTGTCCTACCACTACCCTATGTGTGTTTTCTCTATATTTTCTGCCACTGAGGACCAGCCTGGACCTCTGGAAGTGCAGCTTTTCATTTTATCTTTTGGTGAACAACACCCATGGGATACCCTTATGGCACCCATGGGTGGGGGTACACCCATGTACCACGTATGTGTGTTTTCAGGCACCTGTGTGTTGCCTGCAGAGCAGGGTAGGGGCTGATGGCAGCTACATGCTGACATAGCAGTGGCTCAGAGTATCCTCCATTTTGGGATACCGAGGCCCTGCTATAGAAATCAATGGATTCCTACACAAAGGCAATATGGCCACTGTGGCCTCTTGGTTTGTATTGCCTTTTACCTTGTTTCCCAAAGTCCTGGGAAGCCATGATTATGTTGTCCCTTCCTCCTGAATGGCTGTTGGGTGAGAAACCATATATGGCTTTGGGGCTGCATCCTGTCAGACTGACTGGAGCCTTCCCAGGGGCTGTGTGTTGTGGGTACACCTTAAGGGTGTGAATGGAGTTGGGACTCAACTCACATTCTCTGTGGTGGGTATCTTGTTTATGTGTGTGTGAAACAATGAATGAGACAGCCCTGACTGAAACTAACATGAATGTAGTGTAGTGTGCTGAAAGGCTGGGTACTTACCCCAATCCACATTCTTTGTTATGGGTGTCTGAAGTGAATGGCCTGAATGCCTGTGAGCCTGATTGGCTGCCTGTATGAATTCCCCTCTTGGTGATTGGCTGACTGAGCCTGGCTCAGTCACAGTGAATGGGGAACTGATGTGTATATCTGGGGACCTCTCACTTACCAATTTGTTCAGAAGCCGAAGTCAAAGCTTGGCAAGAAGAAGCTGTTCCTTGAATCCAAGCTAGAGGAGAAATCTGTTGCTGCATTTATTTGTGTAATCCAAATGCTGCTGTGTTCTTCCAAGGACTGATCCAGAGAGGACCTGCGAAGGAGACCTCTCCCCGATCTATGAGGGACCATTGTGCAAGATGCTGCTCTGCATCCTAAGTGCCCTGGAAGCCAGTCCTGTGTGCGTGCAGTCCGGAGAAGGGCTGTTTGTGAGTCCTAAAGAGGAGTGCACAGACATCTTGCATCAAAGAAGTTCATTGGCATAATCCAGGGTCTGGAGGTGCATTTTGTGACTGCTGAAGCCGTTGATGTCTACCACCCAGAAGAGGGGGTACTCTGGCATAGTGCTGCTGGACACCCAAAATATCAAAGGACCTCCTTGCCATCGACACTGAACATGTTTACCCCCCGGAGAGAGTCTAGAGTCACTGGGTGCAGAGGAAGGTCTGCCAGGGGGTTTCCCACCACAAGAAGCTAACGAAGATGTCCAGAGAGGGAAGATTTGTTGAGGGTCTGAGGTACACTGCTGTGGCAGAGTCCAGGTCAGCAGAAGCGTTCCAGCGGTCCATGGTGTGACTGCATCATTGAAGAATTGCAAGCCTGAAAAACAAGATATTCTGAAACCCGACACCAAAAGTAACCTATGCAGCCATCGCCGCCAGATGTCATTGAAGGGTCCAAGGGGTTTTACTCTCATCTGCTAAGCATTTAAGGAGCCCACTGCAGGTTTTAGCTTCACAGGACTTCTACAGTCACAGACATAGTCATCAAAATGTAAAGCACCACAAAGAGTAAAACTGCTGCACTTCAGAAAGACTTTGGTTCCATTTTTCTCATGGACTCAGCCTCCCAGTGGCTCCTTCTTCCAAGGGGGGGGGGTCCATCCTCAGAGGGAATCGTCGAGTGAAGCTGAGAAACTCTGCCACTTCGCCTGCCAAGGCACCAAAGGTTCGGTGACGAGGAAGAGCATCGTCTAGCCTCCGGAGTCCTCCAGGGGTCCCTTATTCGTCTTGGATCCTGTTCGCCTTTTGTCTCTCAGGAACTTTGGGGTGGTAGTACCTTTTAAAAGAAATCAGAAGGTTATTGAACACTATTGGACTGGGCTGTAAAAGACAAGATAAGTTACTCCCTAACGTTTCCCTTACAGGTTGCACAGGTGGGTCTTCACACATAATTGTCCATCTAGTCTAAAGAAAGCATTCTGCCACTGTTCACAACTATGCTGCCTTTCTTCCCTAATCTATGTTGATACACCTCACTTAAGAATTCACATGCCTATTTAAAAATTCCTGCAATTAGTGCATCGATTACTGAATGTAAGTATTGCGTGGTACCACATAGAGTGTATATATTTGCCATTCTTTGAATGAGTAGTCCAAGTACAAAGTGTTATTATTTATATGTATATATTTATGGGTAGCCAGCCTTATTTTATGTAGAGAAACTGTGCTATCGCCTAACATAGTGTGTGGACATTCCTTTGTGGGGGCTTTGGGGAAGCACAGTACTTAAGAACCTGCTTGCATCACCTGCTGAAAGCTTAAGCCTGGCTGTTTGCCCATTCCGCCAAATTCAGAGCCTTGCTGAGGTGTTCTGTGCCTTTATCCTACCATATAGAGGCCAGAAGTGCAGATACCGCCCCCATCCAGTCTTTACAATAAGAAATTCTCAACTGATGTAACCCATCACATAAAACTATAAAGTGCCTAACATTCTCCCTCTCTGCACCACAGATTGGACAGTTTGGCCCTGCCATATTTTTCACTGACTAGTATGAGCCTGTACCTTCAAGCAACCAATTCTAAATTAAATGTAAAGTGCCCATGCATAGGTCAGATTGATGGTATCAAGGTAGATCTCATACCCAAAGGTATTTTTTGAATGTAGGTAATCCATGGCATGTAATAATCCAGTACATGGACTATCCATCTTACTCCTTCTGCATTCTGCATAGGCCTCTTTGACCCTGAGTTGTGTATCCTGTGTAATGGATTCGGTGCCGACCAGAAGCAAGAAACATTCAGTGTTGTTGGGCACCTCCTTACAAGGGCAAGCCATGGAATATTGCACCCTCTCCATCCATTTTCATTATATAAGACATAGCTTCACGATATTTAACTAAGGTTTTATCCTCCCATATCTTTATTCAGTAAAATGCTCGTCTAACTGCAGCTTCCTCATCGGTGAGGCTCAAGTCGCATTCCATGCGTACAGGAATGCTCTGGCACTTTGAGGTAACATTAGGACTCACCTTAAGAATGTATTTTCAGTTGTGGTTAGAGATCAATTCCTTGTGTGACTCCCAGATGTGAGCAACATACAAAGCTGACACTCTGTCTTGAAGCTTATAGACTTCCAGGAATGGTCTGATTGCAGCTCCACCGTGATTAAAATAGAATCTTTTCAGCATTCCAGTATTTCTTTTCAAGGTTTACGTGGGATTTAAGCAGTTGACAGGGTCAACCAGTATTGCTAGACAAATGAATACCTGGGTAATTGCACCTTACTGTCTGCTCTTGTTTGTGGCCTCGTAGGGTTACATGAAGAAGCTTTGATTTTGGAATTCTTGGAGCTGAACACCATTGATTTTCTTTTGCTTGGATTAAGTTCCATCCTCACCTCCTCAAACATTTATTTGATTAAAAAATGTGATGACACTAGCAAGCCCACAGTGATAGTGGACAAAAGGATAGCGTTGTCTGCAAAAAAAAAAGGTAGGGTTTTGTTGGTCCCCAAGCGCGGAGGATCCAAACTAACAATAGTCAGTTCTTCAATGACGGAATTAAAATAAATACAAAACAATAAGGGTGCCAAAATGCATCCTTGGCAGACGCATCTATCTACAATGAAAGGTGCAGTTACATCTCCCGCTAAATTCCATCCCACAAAAGCAGATTTATAGAAGTAGAAAAGTTGTAGAAAAGTTGTATCAGGGATAGTAATGTTTCCGGGAAGTTCTTGGGCAATAGCATATCCCAAAGTGAACTCCATAGAATGCTGTTGAACGCCTTCCTTAGGTCGACTAAGTCTGCATATAGCATAGTCTTGGTGAGGATTATGTGCTTTTGGATTATCAAATGGAGCCGGAAACCCATTTGCAGAGTACTCATACTAGACCTGAAGCTTGCTTGTAGATGGCTTAGTAACCCTTCTCTGTCAACCCAGTCCTGAAGATAACCTAGGAGAGATTTAGCAAACATTTTCCTTAAAATGTCCAATAAATAAATATGGGTTTATGGGCTGAACTCTTAAACCCTATAGTCGACAACATCCTTTTGTCCCATACTGTCCCTGCTTTTTGGGTCAAGTCTATCATTCTACCCATTTATAAAAGGGGGGACAAATTGGACTTGACCAACTACCGACCTACAGGACTGATTGATGCCACTAGTAAGTGTTTTTCAATCCTCCTTCTAAGGGATCTCAACTGTGCTATCAGGGAACTTAATCTTTTGAGTCGGTTCCAGGTGGGGTTTCGAGAAGAGTTGGACACCTCACTCAATGCTCCATCTTGTCACATCTTAGACATTATGTTCCTCAATCCCAGGTGGGGAAGTCTATCTAGCTTTGCTAGATAAATAAATAAGCAGTGGCATGTGCAAGGGTAAGTGCAGACATCAGGTGTCAAGTGCTGGTAGTGGGCTGAAGGGATACAGAAACAGCCCCGAGAGCCAGGGTTGCCAGGGAGGCTGTGCAACTGCTGGGGAGCGGACCTGGGCCCGAGAACAGAGGGTAGCCAGGTGATGAGTGCAGTTTCTATTTGGCTAGGAGATCAGCAGGGGAGAGGAGGAGGGGAAGCAGAAGCAAAGAAGAAGGTCTTGAGGTGTTTCCGGGACTGTAGATGGTTCTCTTCAAGTTTCAGAGAGGCAGGGAGGCTGTTCCAGAGGGAGACTCCAGCCGAAGAAAGATATCTACCACCAACTTGTTGCTTGGAGAAGCGACTGACCCTGAGGGAGTTGGAGGCGGATGAGTGAAGAGCTCAAGAAGGAAGATATTTAGAAAGAGAGAGTTGAAGGTATTGAGGCCCCAGGCCCCAGAAAGCCTTGTGGACAATGCAGAGGGTTTTGAACTTAATCCTCGCAGCCACTGCGAGCCAGTGCAGAGATTTCAGTCCTGGAGAGATACGATTTATGGGCTTGGGGCAAGGACAAGTTTTGTAGTCCTGTTTTGGATGAGTTGCAGAGGGCGGGGAGCAGAGGCAGGCAGTTTTAGAAAGAGGCTGTTGTAGTAGTCCAACCTAGAGAGAACCAGAGCTCTGGAAACAGTGAGCTTCTGGGGAAAGGAGAGGAAAGGAAGAATACCTCTGAGGATGTGCAGATGTAGTGTGTCTTAGAGATGTAAGAGATGTGAGGAGAGAAGGAGAGTGTGGAGGCAAAGATGACCCCGAGGATTTTAGCCCCACAGGTGGGAGAAGGAAGAGGGCCAAGACAGGCTAGCCAGAGAGTGACAGGAAAGGGGGGAGCAGGTGTGCCGATGAGGAGAATCTCAGTCTTACTGGTATTAAGGCAGAGATCATTGGTGGCACACTGCTCCTGGATAGCAGACAGACAGTCAGAGATGAGAGAAGGAGAAGAGGTGGCTGAAGGGAGCCTGAAAATGGGCTGAATGAAAGCTGCATAGCACTGAATTTGGGTCAGAGAGCGGCAATGCGGTGGGCAAGAAGTGCCAGGTATTGTTTGGACAGCCATGGAGAGAGGTTAGGCCCCTGGGGAACACGACAGATAGAGATAGAGATAGAGGAGAGGAAGGACTCAAGTTTGACCTGGGAGGGTCGATCGGAGAAGAATGAGGTCAGCCAAGCTAGGTCCTGATCGTTGATACCCAGGTTATCATGGAGATGGTTGAGCAGGATGCCCTGGTTGACCATGTCAAAGGCAGATGAGAGGCTAAGTAAAAGGAGGACCAGGGGGTGCTGGAATCAAGGTTGGAGAGCAAGTCTTTGCGGATGTTCAGGAGAGCTGTTACCATGCTTCTGGCGGCTCTGAAGCCCGACTGATGGTCATGAAGACAACCAACATATTCAGAGTAAAGATTAAGCTGGGAGTTGGCCAGCTTTTCCAGGAGTTTGCCTAGGAAAGGAGTAATGGAGATTGGCGATAGTTAACCGGGCAGCAAGGGTCGGCAGAGGGTTTCATAAGAAGAGGATGCACAAGGGAATGCTTCAGGGTGGAGTGGAAGACTCCAGTGGCGAAGGAGTGGTTACAGAAATCAGTCAGAGCAGGAGCCAGTGTGTCAATGTGGTCCTTTATGGTTTTGGAGGAACTGGGATGAACCTGTTTTGACGAGACTTTCATAGATCAGACTTTTCTAGATACCTCATCTGAAGAGAACAGGGGAAAGGCAGAGATGGAGGTAGGAGAGGTGGCTAAAGAAGTGCCAGAGAAAGAGCAGGGAGTAGAGGGAGGAGGGAGAGCGAGAGAGAGAGGACAGGATGTCCTGAGCTTTAGAGATGAAATGAGAAGTCAGGGCCGTGCAGAGGGCCTGGGAGGAGACAGGAGAGGTAGAGACTGAATCCGAATTGGCCAGCTCCTTGCAGACTTTAAAGAGTTTGGCCGAGTTGTTAGTTTCTACGGAGACGCAGGCTTGGATGAGGGCTCTCTTCATAGTGCAGACAGAGAGCCTGTACTGCCATTGGAGCAGACGGCAGGCCAGTTTGTCACAGGATGTACCGGAAGCACGCCATTTCCTCTCAACCACCCTGCACTTGCATTTAAGGGTGACAAGGTCAGAGTCATACCAAGAGTTGCACTTGGCTTCAAATGGATCCTCATGACAGAGGCAAGAACATTGTGAGTATCGGATATAGCAGTGTGGAGCATGGAAAGGGCTGTGTCAGGGTGTGAGTCAGGCAAGGGGTGGTGGGGGTGAGAAAGTGGTGGTGAAAGCCTCCACTTACACATGCTTCATGGGTCAGATAACCGAGAAGGTAGGTGGCAGTTCTGGATTTGGTTTGGCCTGAGGGGTAGAGAGGGTGAGATGGGAGGAAAGGAGAAAGTGGTCACTCCAGCAGAGAGGAGTGGTGAGAGGGATCGAAAGGGGAAGGTCTGAAGAGATCGGAACATCCAGATTGTGCCATGCAGAGTGAGTCGGACCAGAGGGGAGAATAGAGAGTAAGGGAGAGTCGCAGAGGTCATGAAAGAGTCCAGTGGAAGGGCAGGAAGCAACCAGCTGGATGTTGAAGTCTCCAAGAAGGATAGACATGGCTAAAAGCAATAACACAGGCTCATTAAGGTCACTTAGAAAACAAACTTAATTATTATTACAAAATTAATAGGGTCTCATTACGAGTCGGGCGGTAAGCCTGCTGTTGCTTCCGGCGGGTTGCTTTCAGACTCGTAACATTTTACGGGCACCTAGCTTCCTGGTGCCACCGGGACATTACAAGTCCCAGCAGACTGGGAAGCTAGGAGCCGGAAAATGTTAGTCCCCATTTCTGTGGAGTCCCATCGGACTCCATGGGAATGGGTTCACGGAAGCAACAGCACCATTGCTAACGGTGCTGGTACTTCCGTAACAGCTCTGCCTACCGTGGCCGTATCGCCTGGCAGGGTCAGATTTGTTGGGCACAGAGGCACTGGCAGCCAGACTCGTAGTGTGTTATATCTGATGGCTGTTGGACTGCCTTAATATCATCTAAATCTGGGAATCAAATATTGACTTCAGACATCAATGGGTCAATTGATATAACAAGGCTCCTTTGACCAACCAAAAATGATTTCACTATAGTACATTTGTGAACCTATTCATGAATTGAGAATGATGGCCCGACTGTAGAAAGTTGATTTATTTTCTCAGTATTTATTTTCCCTGTGGGCACATATAAATAATAGTTTTTGATAAAGGTCACAGAGAGTCTAAGATGAATACATTGTGGGATTCCTTGCTTGGCCTGGACCCTCATCAGGTACAGGAGGTCTGGGAAACCCTAAACGTTTAAAGATTTATAAGGGCTGATTGCCTTATGGGTTTTGGGTTTAGAGTAGTACTGACATTCTCAATGTTCTTAGCAGGAAAATATCCTATCCTGGTGGTGTAAGATATTATGTAGGCTTGTTTCGCTTGGAAGTCTGCTGCAGGTCCCAAGGGACGCTTAAGAGCTTATGGGGATTTCAGCCTATGTAACCAGATGGGTTGCTGTGTCCAGACAGAATATCCCTTTTCCATTAAAGAGAGGTCCATTAGGTCTATCAGGTCCTGGTTTGAGCATATACACACTTCAAGTGGAAACATGGGCTCCCAGATTGAGGCTACTTCCAGGAAGTGCAGAGATAGTATGTTGCCCTGTCTCAGAATCCCACAGGATATCCTTTGAAGTGAGGTTGCACACATTCAGTAGATGAGCACATTTGCAAATACTTTGTGGTGCATTTCCTAGAACAAACATCCCTTCACTTGATGGAATATACAATCAGTACTATGAAAGGGGAAGGAAAGTCAACCATCCCACAAAACAGGCCTAACATTAGAAAGTCTTTAGTATAATTATTCCGGTTCTTATAAGGGCACGGGAATTGGCATGCCAGTGTTCAGAGTGGTCAAGCCAGGAGTGGTTGCAAGTGTCTTTGGTGTGGGTGCTGTTCGGGTGTGCCCAAACAGGTTCTAATGGCTTGTCTCAGCCAGCGAGAGCTTGGAAACAACTTACATATATTTATGATAAGCATAGGCACATCTGGCAGTTACAAGGGAGGTGTTAAGTTGGGCCATTTCAGGAGGGTATTCGGTGTCTGGCCTTCATATTAGGTCTTAACGACAGTGGATTTCAAAATACAAGAATGATGGAGAATTAATATCATACAGATAAAGGATGACAGTGTTCAGGGTGAATAACCAAACACTGTCATTGAGAAGTCAATTCATGCTGAAGGATAGTGCAGCTTCTCTGTGAGGAGTTAGGACTTCCATAGTTCAGCTCTGGTGCCTTCCAGAATGTGTTGGCCTCAGCTTGAAGATAGTGTAGAGTGTGTGCTGAAAGTATGATGAATTGGACATATATACATTGTAAAGAGAGAAAAAAGGTACAACCTGTATCAATATAGACGAATTCACATGATATTAGGATATAGCCTGAATGCGTTAATGGCTTAATGTACAACCCTAGTCGCTTCTGAACTAACTCTAAATTAATCATATTTTTACATCATAGCTCCTAAAGATCTGAACGTGGAAACCCCATAGGTGTGAAGTGGAATAAACTCAGTTATGCATGTGTAAACCCCAACCCTACAGTTGTCCTTTCTAGATATTGAAGGCCGACAATACAATACAAAAATGTTCCGAACATTACCTGGCACAAGGCAAGAACTAGCAACCATCTCTGCATGAATTATTTTCAGTTGTATACGCTTTCCAAAAAAAAAAAGCTCTTTTATCTTTACTTTGAGACGGTTGAGGATTTGACATATGTCTATTTGAAATTTTATTTCGGATTGTGGAACAGGCTGTGTGACATTTGCATGCTTCACAACATGCTTTACAATAAATAACATTTCTTGAAATGATTTTAAGGAAGAACTGCACTCTTCTTATGTAAGAGCTCAAACAAATCCTATAAACGTAGGACAGCGAACAAATCAGCCAGGACAAGGGTCGAAATGTTGCAAAGTCAGCAATTTCCAGAGAAGATGAATAGGTGTGCTTTGAGAGAGAGAGAGAGAGAGAGAGAGACAGACAGACAGACAGACAGACAGACAGAGACAGAAGAAATGTGTTTGTGTGGATTTTCTTTCTTAAAGATGCATGGAATTTAATGTGATATATGGAGATGTATGGAGATGCTGAATGATGGGAAGGCTGTTGAAGTCAGAGACTGGAATGTGTTGCACATTTACTACTGACCATTAACGGTGTTTGGGGAAACAAGAGTAATGGCTGAAATATAATCCCGATAGATTGGTTTCCTTCATCTCTTAATAACTTATTACCAAGCTGGGCTGTTATGTGTCTCTGCAACCGGTGGAATGCCTCCAGTTTTACATTGTGGCATAGACTATGAAAGGGTGCAATATGAGATGTTGGAGCAGTTAATGCATTTCCACGATGCCGTACAGTGTTTATTTAAGAATATGCAGAAGTAATGGCATAGAGAGATACAGCGGTGGGGAAAGTCAGTGTGTATTTCAGTTTAATGTATGCTGAATGCAGTAAGATAATAAAATATTCTGTGACTCACTTGAAAATTGTCTTCATACCTTATGTTGCTATCCAGTTTGGTTGTATGATTTCTCTGAATAAATAAATATAAAATGAGAAGAGTGGTACTAAATGATGAGGAAGGAGGTTTCGGTTGCAGGGGGATTTGGACTGTCACCTACGAACCTCAGCAATGAATTTACCCTGGCACGATGACATCATGACCCTCATACTCCTAGTTAATTATTCTATTAGCTGGCATTTATTAGGTTCCCTTTTCCTGTCTGGCTGAAGCTAGTCCTTGCTGCTGGATATGCGCAGTTATGAAAGACAAATTCCATCCCTTCTTGGGATACTGGAACAAGGCCGTGGGTCCGCATCTATTGGTTCCATCCAGAACGAAATGGTACCAACAATGGACAGTTATTGGACAAAAGAATGCGCTATGGTAGTGGAGGATGAACACCCCTCGGCTGATGAGGGGAATTAAAAGTACTTCCCCGTAAGTGATCTACGGCCCATGAAGGATTATGTAATACTGGTAGGATGATTGGTCAGCGTAACATCCAGTCATGAACAATATGGTAGGGCTTTGTTTTATATGAATTAGCTCTTTGTTTGGTGGGAGGAAGCATAGCGTGCTAGAACCTTCTGTGGTGCAGCAGCTGGGGGTCTAGAAAGGAATGGACCAGGAAGGTTACTTTAGTTCGATGGGTTTGGTTTGGATAGTGATGCTACGCTCTGACCTGTAAGCAGACAAACCACCTCAGTTTGCCATAACTCCAGATTCAAGTGAGCACCTGTTTTTCTTCCAGCAATTGGTGACCACAACTCTGACAGGTCACTGAACACAGGTGCACTGCCAAGCTTGTGGTCGCCCTTCTCTCAAATGCAACATGTTCACAAAAGAAAAAAGGTAAGATGTCCCAATTAAAAAATACAATGTGTAACCAGGGGAGGCCAGTCACAAGTGGTGTGCCTGCATGGTCAACTCAGAGGAGACAATATTTGTATATGATGACTAAAGAAGACATTTAGTTTCAGGGGCATTTGACCTTGGAATAGACATTCTGGGTTGGGAATCTGGTTTTACTTTTATTTTTTACATGGTTTCTTTTCATGGATTTGGAAGTTATATATTTGTTATGCCCTATTGTTCACTTGCCAAAATACTTGCAGCATAAGGAGCTGCTGGTATGGTCAGTGCTGAAAGTCTCTCTGGTGTGTTCTGGTCTCAAGGCTGGTAAATCTTTGTGGATCCCAAACTGTTTCTAGTATTTTGGTATGAACAGTTAGTAACAGAAAAGGGAATATAGACATGGAAAAGATAACAGAAAATACTGCACGGAGTTAAGGTAACGCCCAATTTCAGAACCACTTAGCCCACTCTTGGTAAATTCCCCTTCCTTCTCAGGACAGCCCATGAGTGGAGTCAAAGTGTGCATGGTACAGGGGAGAATGTAGCTGAGTGATGGTTACTAAAACGAGGGACAGCAAATAGGCAAAGAACAAAGCAAATCGGTAGAAGCACCAACCAAGACTACACCATCCACCATAATTACATCAGTGCCACATGCAAGTTCCTCTTGAGGAGGCACTCTATGACCCAAGATAACTGACAACCTGAAATCCAATGGGAAGGTACTTTTAATGTGGATAATCTCTAGAGGCACAGAAGGGACATGTGAGTTTATAAGTGGGGGGAGGGGGCACATGTAATGTGGCTACAAGAAGCGACAATGAGACAAAAATAAATCAAAGATAAGGGGACTGAAAGAATTCAATGAGGGACTGAAAGGGCCTACTGTTTTTTGGGAAAAGGAGCTTGTGTGTCCTCCACCATGTGGGTGGCTTCAGATCATATTTGATATTTCAATTGGAACCCAACATGGTACCCACCGGTCTACCACTGCATGGAGTAGCCACAGCAGAATGCATTGAGGCAGCATCTTCTAAGATGGCCGTCGGTACAGCAACAAGAAACCACTGCAACCTGAAAAGAAACAACCAGCCTGCTGATTGGCCAACTCATGAACAAATGTCCATGGCCTCTGCAAGCCGGATGGTGAATCCGACTGCTTCCAAAGGTCGGGTATCCCCTCTGCCACTCTCCGCCGCACAATGACAAAGGACGATGCCATCCCATTAAAAAGAAGCAATATCATGTCAAGCACCTTTGCTGCACATCAAGGCAAGCGAGCATCTGTAATATCATACAATGCCGATTTGTCAAACAGTATGTTGCATTTGATATCACCGTCTGCCTCATTTGAATGTTTCATGCCCCCAATACAAGGTTCCTCTTGTTCGACGCATGACCTGCTGCTCCCACCCCCATCCGCCACACCCGACTCTTGTCTCGCTACAGGGCCACACTCTGTTACTGTTGAAAGTAGTCGCCCACAAGCGATCCCGGCCCTACCCTCTCTCCTGATATCTAGCCCTAGGTCCAAGCGCAGTTCTATCGCCACTGGCATGTACATTGCCCAGCCAGTTGCATTCACAGCTCATCAGCGCATCGTGGCAAAGCGTACTACACCCATTATCTACACAATAAGTATCAGTGCAACAATGCTTAACGGTCTGCCAACCAGTCTGTCCAAGGAAGGATCCCCCCCCTCCAAATATACTCTTTAAACAAGCCTCACAGGCTCTAGGCACACACGCCCCTGCTCAACTTGTGAAAACAAAGAAATTGATATGAGGCTGGGAAGCCCAAAGGAAACACACCAACACAGGTTGCAGAGGACATACAAAGTGCTTTATTTAAAAGCTACAACAGTTATCAAAAAGTCAATTGACAAACGGATAGCTATTCGGCTCTCAGAGTAACGTAACAAACTTCAACGAAGGTTCGATGAGGTAGTAGAGAGACCGTACATTGGAATACTTGGGCTTTTATATTCTTTATCCAGCCCTGGCCAACCCCCTCGCGGGTTAACCATTCTTAGGACCAGGCCTAGGGTTCCTTGCCAGGTCAATCCCATAATGTATGCATTTTGATCAGTTCCGCTGATACAGTTGTTCATTTACACATAGGTCAGGGATAGGACAAGGTCTCAGTTCGCGACCCCGACAAGTGGCCTGCAGGCATATTACTTATTCATGTGTGCGGAGGTCACAACGGCCAGAATCTCTCTCAGAATGTCATTCGGTATCCATTTTGATGTTCAGGGTGACTTCCACATTACAAGAGAATCTAAAATGGCGGCTAAATCCAAGATGGCGACTTACACAATTTTTCGTTAAGGTCAAGACCTTACCGCGGAGTCTATTTACATGATATTTTAGACAACTTGGCGTAGGCCAACACACATTCAAATACTGCGATAGGAGGCATAATATCATTTCAATTCCAACAGACCCTCCTTTTGGCCTATGCCAAGTGCTAACATTATTTCTAATACTTTTGCAAATAACTCCATGTGTTGTCATCCATACATCCCGAATCATTGTCTTTAATATCTATAGCCATTAGGTCGTTCATCAGAACCTCTTGTAACACAAATTCTTTAGATGCTGTATCTGGGGCATATATTCTATGCCCTATTGTGGTTACTGCTTGGGCACAACATCCCCCTAGCATTCCACATATACTCGGAAGACATTGAAAACAGCAACAAAGGAATAGCAGGATCCCCAAAATAACTAGAATAACAGAAAGCACCTTCCAACCCCAAGATCGTAAAGAATCCCAGAACCAGGTGATAAGATTCCAATCTCCTACAGGGATATGTACTTCAGAACTAAGAGTATGCAAGTTCTGTATTGCTTTAAAAATTGTCGGCGAGGAATCTAGTAGGAAAACACAGCAAGCGGACCCCACTAATTTGCATACTCCACCTCGTTCTGCCAAAATGACATCTAATGCCATCCGATTTTGGAGTGCTACCAATCTTATTGCCTTTTGTTCTAAGGTCATATTGTAGAGTATGTCCGAAGTCCGGTTGATCGTTCTCTCAGTACCCTTGCTAATCCCCTAATGTTCTCAGAGTTTGTTATTTGTCCCAAAAAGGGCACAACTGATTTTGCTATATCTCCCAATACTTGCCCAGGGGTATCTCCGTTCTTGTCCCGCCGTGGGCGAGCCTTAGAAAGCTCCAATGTACTAGCTACAAATACCCCGGCTAACAGTATTCCTAAATAACAGGTTCCCTGCCAATCCTTGGGCAACCAGGGAAACGCTAAACTACCACAAACAAAATAAACGGGCCCCCCTACATACAGAGGCCTGTTTTCTCCAGTCAAATTTACAATGTTCTTACAACCTTCAAAATCTCCCATTGGCCGAGTGCCATTTCTTTGTACACAAAAGGGGACCGAGTCAGGGCTATGATTTATAGAATAAGAAGGAGGCACAGCGTCCTTATTGCCTATCGGAGCCATTTTAAAAGAAATTAAAGTTTGAAAAGGAAGAGATAGTTTATCAGACGGCCTAATAGAAGCGACATTGGGTTTACTTCTATTTGCAAAAAGCGAGCATCCCAGGGGAGTTAATTCACGTTTCTCTAAATCATTCAAATTAGTTCCATCAAAGTTCCCTGAGATGCTATCATTCCAACGGCCAAAGAATAGTGCTCTAAGAGAAGTATAGCAAGCAGTCATTAAAGGTAAAGGATGAATATACCATCCCAGTCCCTTGTTCCCATGTTGCGGTAAATGAGTACAAATCCAACAATTACTCTTATTAAAAATGGCATGAGTTGCATTCATTACTATCATTAGAGTGTTATTATGATACTTTTGTCTATGTTGGGAGTCTCTAGGGGACAGAGTGTGAAGGTGTACAGAGGGAGTCAAGCAGTTGGTACAATCACGGTCGGTAATAAAGGTTTCAGAGGATAGATTTCTTCAAAGTACCAAAGTCCTACAGCAGTAATTGCAAAAATAACAATTATCATTATCAAAACACAGCAGTACGTTTTCGGGGCCCAGGCACATTGTTCACTGTCCAAGTTGGTCACCCCCTTATTCACAAGTCCAGTGCGGGGAGCAGCAGTGGAGGTGGCAGGCATTGTAGTTCCTCAATCGACGACCCCAATGTTCGTTGCTGGCGACGCTACAGTTGCGCGATTTCTTAGTCCTTCCCAACCCTAGCCAGCAGAATCCCTTTTGTTCAACAGAACTTTCTTATATAAAAGAAAACTTCCAATCACTTCCCTTTTCCAGATGCACGAAAAACCTGTGCCGTAGTTCTATTTTCATCGTCGAAGGTTGTACCTGGTGGTACCCAAGATTGTCTGATCCGGAAATAAAGTGTCGTCACTTCCTGAGGGAAGCGACCTATCGGAGGCGACGGAAGTCGCAGAGCTTGAAACAACGTTTTCCGGAAGTGATTTTTCAAGAGAGTGCGGAGACGAAATGGACTGTTCCCCAAGCTCCACGGGCTCAGAGAGATTCTCCGACGCACTCACAGCGCTGTTTGCTACTCCAAGATCTGAGATTGTAGCATCAGCGAGGGGTTCTGCTTCTTCTGTAACGTGTGGCGTCGGGTGAGGAAGTTTCTTGACATGCGTCGCGTGGATCCAGTGCTTCTTTCCAGCCACCCGCACTGCTGTCCGGGTGACCAACAGCACCTGGTAGGGTCCCCGCCAGCGAGGCGCGAGACAGCAAGACCTTTCGTAGGCCTTCACTAGGACCCAACTTCCAGGCTGTATATCGTGTCCTGGGTCCGTGAACCGTACAGGTAAAGCTGAGTGCACCTGGTGATAAATGAAATACAGATTTTTAGTTAACTGGTTACAGTAGTCTACAAGAAACACATGTTCCACCTCTCTTAGGGCTTTAGGTTTTGGGAGACCCCAAATGTTAGCAGGTCTCCCCATCACTACCTCAAATGGAGAAAGCCCAGTCTTAGTTTGAGGTGTAGTATGCATAGCCAATAATACAATAGGTAAGGCATCTGGCCATTTCAGTTTGGTATCGGCACATGTTTTTGCAAGCTTATTCTTTAAGATACCATTGTGTCTTTCCACCAACCCAGCACTTTGAGGATGTCTAGCTGAGTGAAATCGTTTCTCAATACGTAAGGCTGTGCATATCTGCAAAATTACTGCTGCAACAAAATGAGGACCATTAGCCGACCAAATTACCCTCGGGAGCCCAAATCGAGGAAAAAATTATTTTACCATAATCTTTGCATAGGTCATGGCAGTAGCATCTTTAACGGGGAAAGCCTCGACCCATTTACTAAAGGCACAAATAATTACAAGAACATATTTCAAATTGTTACACCGTTCCATCTCAATAAAATCAAAGTGAATGACCTCGAAGGGAACAGAAGGGGGCCCAAAGCTTCCCCTTGGAGTTACTGTCCCCTTACCCACATTGTGCTGTAAGCAGATCATACAATTTCGGACATGTCTTTTTGCACTCTCCAGAATCTTGTTATTCACCCAAACTTGTTCTAACCTTTTCGTGATCTGCTGGGCACACACATGTGTAGGACCGTGTGCCATCGTAACCATTGCCAGTACATATGAATCAGGGAGCAACCATTTTCCTTCAGATGTATCCACCCAACACCCATCATCATCCAGTTTCCCCATTCCTTCAGCCCCCTTTTTAGATTCTTCTACTGTGGCATCAGTTTGAATATCTCGCACAGACCCAATACCTTCATCCATCATATAAGCATCTCTCATTTCCCTCAAAGCATACATGTCCGTGCTAAGGTCCGTGGCCGTTTGTCTGGCTATCAGGTCCGCAAAAGCGTTCCCTTTCCCCACATCATCTTTGACCTTACGATGTGCTGCACATTTCATGATCGCTAACTGTTTAGGGAGTGAGAGTGCCGAGAGTAATTGCACTATCAAGGGGCCATGCTGGATCTTGGTCCCATGTGAGGTCAGGAACCCTCTTTCCGACCAGAGCCTTCCAAAGTTGTGAGCCACCCCATATGCGTACTGGCTATCAGTATATATATTTACTATACGCCCTTGGGAGAGTTCACAAGCTCGGGTCTATAATCTCTGCGGCCTGCGCGGAGTTATGCGAAATTCTCTTAGTTTCAACAACTTTACTCAATGTAGTAACTGCATAAGCAGCTGTAGATGTACCATCTGAAATTTTGAAGCAGGAGCATCACAAAACAG
Source organism: Ambystoma mexicanum (assembly GCF_040938575.1). NCBI lineage: Eukaryota > Metazoa > Chordata > Amphibia > Caudata > Ambystomatidae > Ambystoma > Ambystoma mexicanum. Next base: position 1,042,297,806 of record NC_090934.1, on the reverse strand, counting down.
CTCCCCTTCTGCATTGCCCAAAGGAGTATCTATGAGATCTATCCTGCCCTTCGTTTCTTGTTCAGTGGTATATAGGCAAACAGTGTTCTGCGGGAAAGGTAAGAGTTCAGCCGGATTATGAACACAACACCTCTTAATTTGAATGTGAGGGGTAAACAGAATTCATTCATACCTTGTTAACCGCGCAGAGGTGAGGTGTTGCGTTTGGGTTTTGTTCAATAGGATATCAACAGAGTGAGGTACCATCAAAATCAAATCATGGCTTAGGACCATTCCCTCACTCTGTTTTACAGACACGGCAGCAGCAGCGACAGCTCGCAAACATCTTGGCAAAGCGCATGCGACAGGATCAAAGGCGGAAGAGTAGTAGCCGCACAGCCTATTCTTCTCTCCGTGTTCCTGTGTTAACACAGCCAAAGCACATCCATCACATTCATGCACAAACAACACAAAGGCCTTGTCATAATTTGGAGTACCCAGAACCGGTGCAGAGCATAGCGAGGTTTTGAGAAGCTCAAATGATCGTTGATGTTCCGAGTTCCATGGCAGTGGCAGAGAAATGCCCTTCGTCGTCAAAGCCAACATCGGTTTTATTACTAGCGAAATGTTCGGGATCCACAACCTACAGTAAGAAGCCATGCCTATTAAGGCTCTGACTTCCTTCTGTGTATTTGGAACAGACATGCCAGAAATGTGTTTTATTCTTTCAGGTGTCAATCTTCTCCCCTCCTTTGACAGGAGGTAGCCTAAATAGGCGTCCTCCTGACAACAATATTGACATTTTTTGAGCGAAGCTTTATGACCATTTTTAGCTAAATGAACAAGCAACAGTACAGTGCCTTCTTTACAAGCTCTCTCAGAGTCTGCAGCCAAAAGCAAATCATGAACATATTGGAGCAGCGTACAAGTAGGTGTCAATTCAAGGGTGTCGAGCTGCTCTTTCAAAGCTCTACTATAAATGCTTGGACTTTCAGTATACCCTTGAGGTGCCCTGGGAAATGTAAATGAGCGCCCCCCCAAGGAGAAAGCAAACATATATCTACTTTCCTTATGTATAGGAATGCTAAAGAAAGCGTTTTTTAAATCCACAACGCTGAAGTGCGTAGCGGTAGCAGGGATCATTGTCAATATCGTCGTCACATCAGGCACAATTGGAAATTGTGGGGCAACAACTCTGCTAATAGCACGAAGATCAATTATGAACCGGTATGGAATTGCATTGTCGCCTTTCTTATATACAGGCAAGATCGGACTGTTACACAGACTACCTGTAATCTCCTCGATCACTCCACGATGCACAAAATCGGAGACAATGCATTTCAAAGCACGCTCGCCCTCAACTGATATTTTATACTGCGGAATGCGTGGTAGTTTCACTCCATGTTTCAAAACTATTTTAACGGGCTCAATCTGTAATACCCCGACATCATTGTCGTCAACCGCCCATAAACATTCCGGGACAATGCTAAACTCAGGAGGTAAAGGTCGAATCAGGAACTGAGAATTAGGAAGTTGCTGTGGTGAAACCGTCAGTCGTACTCCATCGGAGGAACAATGAATTACTGCATTCAGTTTCTTCAACAAATGTAACCCCAGCTAATTCTCTCCACAGTTCAAAGTGAGAAGAAAAGGGCAATGGTCCGTAAAGGGACCCAAAGAAACAGACACCGGCGAAGAAACCGGACAGACAATTGGTATACCAGAAAACCCTACGGAAACATTTGTTTGCCCTGCCAGTGGGATGTTTGGAACCCGGGAATGATCAATGGAGCACTTCTGTGCTCCAGTGTCTATCAACAACTGGTGTTTCCTATTCCCTACTAATAATTCAACGTAGGGGCCTTTCTGATTAACGGGAATAGGTGAAGGTTCCAAACCCTGCTTCGGGCAATCCTAATGAAATAGAGCCTCGTCAGAAGGAAGCTCTTCAGAAAGATAGGCAGCAGAAGGGTGATCAAATATGTTCCTCGAGTCCACACTCGAGGTCTCATTTTCCTGTGAAAAAGGTTGCTGGGGATCTTGTAAGAACTGACCTCTATCAGGGCCCCCTGCTCCAGGGCGGCCCCGAGGTTGTCTACCCATACTCCCAAACGCACTGTTTGACCTTTGTCGAAGGACGGGGCACTGTGCTCGCCAATGACCTTCCTGGCGGCAATAAGCACATTGATTAATATTCACAGGACCCAAAGGGGCATTTCCTTTTGGGACATACTGACCTCTGGTCTGTGTCGTGCCTCCTCTAGGGTTTCTAACAATTTGTTGTAGTAATACTTTGGTTTTCAAATCTCCTTTCCTCTTTTCAATTTTTTCCTTCTCATTATTAACACGGTTCTCATAATACTGAGCCATGTGCAAAACCTCAGATTGAGATTTTGCCTGCCAAGCGCTCTCAGAGGACATAATCTGTGACTGGATGTCGGGCAACAATCCGCGTACAAATTTGTCCACAAACAAACTTTTCCCAGACTCTGTACCCAAATCCTGTCCACTGAAGTCAGAAAATACCTGCTCGAATCTGTTAAAGAATTCGGTGGCGCCTTCAGTTTTTCCTTGAACACAGGCCGTAAGCTTGTCCCAAATAATTATTTTCTCTGGAATTATAGTTTTTAATTTTGCGACAATTCTATCAGGCAAAGTAAGTATTACCTGTGGTGGTTTCTCACCTGCTGGTCTTTCCCAATCAATCCTAATCATATTAGCCCACGTATCTCCCAACCCTGGCACATCGTCTACTGTCCGAACCTGTTTCCATACATCTACGGGTAGGAGTACAGGAAATAGCATGTCAATATCACTCAAGGTGAACACATAGGACTGCAAGACGGACTCTATTTCTTTGTAAAACCCCGTCGGGTTTTTCCTGATATCGGGAACAGATTGTCTAATAGTGTTCACTTCCTGTCGTGAAAACGGGACTTGAACGAATTGTGATACATAATGTGCAGGGATATCCACAGCGGGGGCACCAGTCCCAGCGTCGGCGGGGATCTCAACTTTTGGGACAAAGGTCGGAGGAACCTCTCTCATAGGCAACTGAGATATAGGTACCGCCGGCCGCATACTAAGCAACAGAGCCAGGTCGAGCGCTAAAGCAGCTGAAGAAGTGTCGGGCGAAAAAGCCCTTTTACAAATCCCCAATAATTCTATGGGGCAACTAACCTTCTTTCTCACACATTCTTCTTGCAGGTACTGTACCATTACCTGAATTACCTTTCTTTGCATTTCTACTGTATACTGACTATACGTGTCATATACTTCATCTGGCGGAATCGATGAATCCGAGATCCATCAAATCGCATCTTTGGTACAAATTCGTATTTCCTCAGGTGCCGATCTACGACACGGAAGGAACCGTTTCTGTACATATATTCTATCATCTTCGTCATCCTCATCTTGTGACTTTTCAAAGTCTTTCCTATACTCAACAATTTTTCAACATGCCCATATACTTTCTGCTCTGTGTCCCTCGAAAGTGCCAAAGCATTTAGATCTCTTACCCCTTGCGGAAGATCCGAATTTTGTAATCTACCCCACATCACACATAAATGAGTCCCCAAACCTTCGCTAAAAACATTTTTCTCGGGAAAACTATTCAAATTAGATAATGTGGAAAAAACATTAACTTGATCACCTTTCTCCATACAATGCTTAGCCCATGCAAACAATTCCTGTTTCTTATCTGCAGAAACAGTATTACGAGTGACGATCTTTGGTCCTGCACCTGGATCAACTTCAGTCAATACGGGGCCACTCGAGAGCGGAGGTGCAGGTAAAATTAATAAAGGTGCAACTATCGGTGCAGAAGGAAGGGGCGTGCGATAGGTGGAGGAACAACAACTAGAGGACTAGGAACAATAGGTTGTACAGGGGGAACAGGAATAACAGCAGGAACAACAGCAGGAATGGGCAGAGCGCCTAAAATAGGAACATACGGAGGTGGCGCAGAGGCTCCAGGCCTTCGTTCGTTTAACAATTTCTCAATAAATTCTTCGGAAACATGGAAATCTTTAGAGGGGTACATTTTCTGGATTCCAAGTGAAAAAGCCCTATCCATATTTTTCACTGATTCTGAATGTTTTTCTTTATCATATAACCACGCTTTTTCGGCATTTGTTTTATGACGGGGTGCATGTTTGTCCCTACTTTTAAGCTGCTGTAACACTTTTTTTCCAATTCTGTAGAACATCAAAGGCTGCAGGTCTAGCCTACTTTTTTAGCAAGACTGATTCTAGGTATTCAATACGGGGGATCTCAAAACTACCGTTGATTGGCCACTGAAATTCGGAGGCATGTCTGGTCTGTCTGTGCCAAATATCATTAAATACTAATCTCTCTCAGAATGTCATTCGGCCTCCATTTTGATGTTCAAGGTGACTTCCACATTACAAGAGAACCTAAAATGGCGGCTAAATCCAAGATGGCAACTTACACAATTTTTCGTTTAGGTGAAGACCTTACCGCGGAGTCTATTTACATGATATTTTAGACAACTTGGCGTAGGCCAACACACATTCAAATACTGCGATAGGAGGCATAATATCATTTCAATTCCAACAAACTCTCATTAGAAACAAACGGCTTTGCATGAGAAAAACTCACCTTGTCCTCACAACCTATGCCCTACCACTTAAAACAAGGTATTCCAGGTTGACAGATCACACCTCCTTTCTCACAACTGAGTTTTGCCTGTCACCAGCCTTTGTAACATTCCCTCACTCTGCATCGCCATATGCCATTTCATAATGCACCCATTTCAACTAATGTACACCCCTTACCCAGGACACCAATACAACACATGGCAACCTCCAAGGTTCCCTGTGAGAGCCAAACCCCCCTTACCCCCTATTAAGTGTACCCTGATCAATGCTAGATCTGTCCATGCCAATGCTCTGGACATCAATGACCTCATTACCACTCTTGATCTAGACCTCCTCGCCATCACAAAATCACAGCGACATGCATTCACCGGTCTCGCACTCTCCCGAGCTATCCAACCTGGGATAACCATTCTGAGATCGGACAGACAGGATGCCAGAGGTGGCAGAGTCACATTGGTCTAGGAAGACTCCCTCCAAGTTAGACAATGCTCATCTAAAAAGGAAGGGAGATGTGACTTGCTATCTGCCAAACTCACCACATCAGCTACCCATTTAGTATTACCCAATGTACTCTATAGACCACCTGGACAACCTACTACTTTCAAAGAAGACCTCTTGTATACACTCAACAACACCAACCTTAAGCCCACAGTCACAGTCCTCCTCCTCGGGGCGCCTGAATATGGGCCTCAATGAGCACACTGACCACAATGCCACCTCCCTCTCCAATTCACTCAGTGCCTTAGGCTTTTCTCACCATGTTAACGCCCAATCCATGTACAGGTCGTTGCCTCGGCAGGGCAACGCGGTAACTGCGTTTACTCTGGTTTTGGCGCACTTGTCTCACTTCAGACCTGGGAATGCCAAGTGTACGAAATTCGGTGGGAGGGTGCCGGGGACACAGAGCTAGCAGTAAACCAAGTTTCTATGGCCTCCTCGAAACGGTGGCGGTGACAGAGCAAAGCAACTGGGTAAGCTGGTCAGTCCACTGGTAGCGCAGGGACAATTCTGAGAAAGCTTACTTGCATGGTTTGATGAAGGTGCCGAGAATAGTTAGTCCAACTATTCCATTGGGTCGAATCGTGTCCGCAGACCTTCTAGCACGACCAGATACAGGAGGGTCCCACAGGATGACCGCACGCTCAGGGTGCCAAACCTTCTAGTGGGTCACCATGGTTCCTCGAATCAGCTTAGTCATTGAAGGATACTTGGATCCTATCCTTTATTCAGTGAGAATTTAGGAGATTGACGTGGTAGTGGTGTATTCAGCCTCCTCTTATCCAAAGTTCCCTTCGCGCCAAAATGGAGAGGACCCAATGGGATATCTGTTCACACACTCCATACATGGACCAATCACAGACTACGGTGGTCCCAGGCATTCATGGAACCCCAGACTCTCTGGCACCCAGGATGTGTATTGGAATCAGACATTCCAGCCCACATCCTGGAGGTACACACACAAGGCATGCAGAAGCCCGCAAAAGCATTGGGATTTGCGGGATAGTGCATGACCAAATATGGACTGACCCAGATCGACTTGACATGGGGAAGGTGAAGGGCAAGATGACCAAAGGACAGGACAAAGAACCTCTTGTGGCATGGCAATTTTGGGAGCCGGGCCACCTATTCGTGCCAAACGTGGTTAACATGGTTAACATGGCAGGAAAGGGTTAAAAATAATGTGAAATGATAGCTGCCACCAGACCTGTCCATGACACATCTGCACAGTTCATAAAAAGTCCAGCGAGAGTATCTAGGACCTTTGGAAATGACTATAGACCCAGGTGTGCTGTATGGTGAGATACATTGCACAATTGTTACATGTTGCACAAAAGCTGCAACATGAGGAAAGGACTAAGGGAAACAAAGTCTCCCAGTACTGACTGTCTTAAGGGCATGTCAGTTTCCCCATAAGAAATGAGCACAAGCCCAGAGGAGTGCAGCTGAAGGCTGTGCTTCTCTAGCAAAGTCAGTCAATGGTGTCTAAACAACACCAAAAAGATTGGGGGTTGACACATGAAGGGAAAATTATATACAATTATGAAATCTTTCCTAACAACTAGTGATCTACAAGAGCTGAGAGCAAAGGAACACTAGGCAGAAGCATCCTGTAAAAACCCAATCAGATGCCCATAAGGCATTGTTCAAGTCCACTGCTAGGATTTACAATCAAGCCATCATTCAGGCTAAAGCCACCTCAAACAACAGCAGAATTGCCAATGTCAATTCTTAGACTAAAGAGCTATTCACCATCCTTAGTGAACAGGAAGTCCAGCCCCGCCACCTCTGGGTATCACCAAAGATGAAACCTGGTGTGCGAACATGCAAAAGGCCCTGTTCGACAAAGTAGCCATCTTAGAAAATCAGATTCGAAAATCCTAGCCAAACAATCCTTGATTAAACCCCCACCCATCCACTTCCTCCTGCCCCTTTCTGCACAAACCATTGACATTTCACTTCCGCAATGTCTCGGAAACAGAAGTGGCGCCATATTCAAAAGCCTAAAGCCCTCCAGATGTAAAGGTGAATCCTGCATAGCCCCTATAATAAAGGACTGCACTGAAAATCGTATCCCTTTCATCACCAGTTCTAAGAAAGCCTCCTCCTCATCGGGTAGAGTCCCTGCCTCCCTGAAGGAAGCTTGGGTTTTCCCATTCATAAAAACAAAACATTGCTATACCCGGCTATTCCCAGCAACTACCACCTCAACACCACTGTCCCATTTCTGCTGAAAATCCTAGACAGCATTACCTAGAAGTCATCCAAATTCTAGGACTGCACCAGTCAGGCTTCCGACCAGGCCTCGGAACTGGATCAGCCCTGTTGGACCTCAAAAACCAACTTGACGTAATCAAACATGAAGGCAAGCCCGCCCTCCATCTCCTCCTGGATCTCTCTGCAGCCTTTGACTTGGTTGACCACAAGATTATCTGCCACCACCATATCTCTGCTGCCAATATCTCACCTGAAGCCACATCCTGGGTAGCATCCTTCCTAGCGGGCAGATCGATCAGAGTTTTCACCAAAGTGTCCTGTGACACCCACCAACCCCCCCATCTCATGTGGAGTACCCTGAGGGTACTGTGTATCCCCTTATCTATACAACATATTCACCAAACCCCTCTTTGATCTTCTGGACTCCAACAGCATTTTTTACACAAATGTCAATGATACACAGATTCTTCTACTCCTCTCCGCCAACTACCTTGAAGACTCTCATGCCCTAAACACAATTTACCTGTTTAGTCAAGTATGGATGGCAGCATGTGGCCTCTGTTTTAATGATGAAAAAAACAGAGATCCTTATGGTAGGGCCTGCATCTGTAATCAGGAATCCCATCCCCCTTCATGCCAACTTCTGTATTGATGGCCTTCTAATCCATGTCTCCACTTCTGTGAAGACCCAGGTGTTTACTGCAACACTACACTCTCCTTGCCACGCCAGGTTCACACTATTGCAGCCCCAGCCACTTACACTACTAAGCTAGTTAATGCTGCCAGACCATTGCTAGCCCAAAGCAGTTGTCTCACCATTGCAAGAGCCATAATTGGAACTGGAGATTAGACTATTGCAATGCTCTCTTCGCTGGTACATCGGCGCACAACATCAGGAAGCTCCGAGTGATCCACAACAATACTTTCCGATCGGCACTCAACATTCCTAAAAGAGAGCACATCTCTGAGCCAAGGATAAACTCCCATTGGCTGAAGGACAAGGAAAGGATTATCTTTAAAATGCTCTCTATCACACAGAGATGTCTGTCCAATTTTGCCCTGCTCTACCTATCTCAAAGATCTTTGAAAGCCCAATCTACCAGGCCTATAAGATGGGCTTACACCCACAGACATGTCCAACCCAAATCTAAAATGGGCAAAAAGTGAAGGTGCAGGTTTACCTTTTGTGGTAGCCAACCAATGGAATTTTCTCTCACCACACCTAAGACAGAAGAAATCCTACTGGACTTCCAGAAAGGCACTGAAAACCTGGCTGTTCACCTAAGCCAACTTAGCAGAGCAGCCCAACAGCAGGGATTCCCAGGAAAGTAGGGACTTGTGTGCGTGTATGCTCACTCTATAACATAACAGGAGTGTAACTGGATGTAACAGCGCCTCACTGCCAAAGGGTTTTGTGTGCTTAATAAATGTAAAAATTAAATAAATAAATAAATGATAGAATAAAAGGCAGATGGTAAACAAGATGAAGAATCTGCTGAGGACATAAATGATTTTTTACACTAGTGTCTGTGTGGTGACACCAAGAGGGCAGGTGGCTGTTCTGAACTCTCCAAAGCCAGATGTCTCACAGATGCCTTTTACTGGGTTACTGCAGATATCAGCATTTCTTGCAGAAGTGCCGCCAAGAGCAAGCACTTCAGGTACCACTGGAATCCCGTTTAAACAAAGAGTGCCTCCTTCTTATACCCCATTGGTAATGAGGGGAGGAACACCATTCAGCATAGATTTCTCTCTCTTCCAGCACATTACGGCAGATGTTGGGAGGCCCAACAACAGAATTGGGAACCCTCATTTACCCACTGTTCGGGTTCTCTGGTCCCCAGGTGTTCTAGAGAGCTTAGCTAAGGAGTTTTACAATATTACAGAAGAACCCCAACATGTTATTGGAAAGTCCCTCATGGTAATTCTATGTTACAACCCTCCTTGTGCTGATATGATCCAATTTATGAGAACTGTAATGGCTCTGAAGGTTAGACAAATACTAACTGAACACATTAATGTGCCTGTAGCAAATTCAGGCCCAGGGAAGCTCTTGAAGAAGCAAGGAAGAGATTAATAACATCCATTCCTGAAATGTGCACCCAGAAAATAGATTGGAGAAAAATTGGGAACAGCAAAAAAAATAAGGGTGAATCTCCTGCTGACTATTTAGACCGATAGAAGATTGTGTTCATAAAACACTCGGGTATTCATAAACCAGATGAGACTGTCTCAGAGGATAACTCAGGAGCAACATGTTTGCCTTGGAAGCAAGACGAGGGTCTGCGCTTAGAGTCCTTTGGGTATTAAGTGTGTTATAAATAACCTATCATATCACAGAAGCAATCACGAATGCCTTTGTTTTTTAGCTGTTGCTTAAGACACAAGCCCAATTTAAGACAATTTGTATTGGATGGAAGAATATACCATTATCGTAACTGGTTGCAGTTGAAAATCATTGTGTAGCTTGCCAGGAACAAAAAAAAAAGAAAAATATTGAAAACAAATAAATGATGTTGCAATTATACAGGGACAGGTAGCAAGAGATGGGTTTTGCAGAATATTTGGGGGCAGGGTAAGAGCAGGGCAGAACAGCCCAACAGCAGGGATTCCCAGGAAAGTAGGGAAAGTAGGGATATTCAGGACAACAAGGAATGCATCGGCAGAAAGGGATATACAGAGACACTGGGACATTATTTGAGCCATTAGTGTGCAATTATTGGAAGAAGCCTGGACATTGGAATAATGAGTGTCCCTATCGACCCAGCATAGTGTGCTTCCAAACCACCAGGGCAAATGTTTCAACCCAAACCTTATAGCGAGCACTACATGCACTTTTTTGAACGATAACGTGAATGTCTAACACCCTTCCCCAAATCTTAATGCCAGAAACGTTGCACCTAGTGTAATACTACGAAACATTTTTTTCACAAAAGAGCTCAGGTAAGAACCATCAGACCACCTACCTGTGATGAGAAGGACCACTGCTGAATCTAGCTGACGGTAGGAATTCCCTTGGAAACTCCTTTGTGGTCCTGCGCTAAGGCTTGAACATGGTTAGGGTCACAGGGTAACCCTCAAGGGGGAGAAAACCCTGTGGAGATCTGCTGTGGTGTCCTGTCTCTAGTGTTTCAGGACCGGTGCCAAAGAGGTCCGGGATTGATCCGTTAATGTGGTACTTGTTGGATCGGGGTTCTTCAGGGCGTTAGCTAAGTAAAGAGGAGGAGCGGATATTAGAGTAATAACCTTGGTGGCAGCTCCTCGGGTAATACTACATTGGGTGTATGTTTGATATCTTACCCCTGGCCTGCAAGACAGCCTCCTTCCGGTAATAAGGACTTGGAACAAGAATGGTGCTGGGAGAGGTGCAGGATAGCTGGAGAGAGAAAATATGTTGAGATAAATAGTGTACCGGAAGTAAGATGTTCCAAGGTCGGGAACCAGGCAGGAAAGGGAAAGAGTCTCCTACCGTAGGCTGACGTAGATGAAGTCCCAGAGGAACGCTGACTTCCGGGGACCATAATGTCAGGGCAGCCAGCTGGTTGAGCACACATAAGTATGTGATAATAAAAAGGGAGGAATTAAATCTAATTAAGGAATTCGGGAAAGAAGAGGGAGTGCTAAGAGTCCCTGCCTACATAACCTACCGCACGGTTAGAAGGCGGGGCTCGTCATGAATTAGGCTCTTTTTCCCATGTCGGGTGTTGTCCGCAATGTATGTTGTCTGAAGAGAAGCATAAAGATTAGGTTTTAGAGGAAAGTGAGGCAGCGCTAATGAGAATGGCAAGATCCTAAGCTATCTTACGGAAGCGTGACCAAACTGGAGCCTTCGGCAATCAACCTGGATATGCTGGAGCGGATGAGGGCATGGCTACCAGTGTAAGCCACTTGGAGGAAAAGATTAGACCACTAGTGCGGGAAGACAAAACTGCCTTGTTGGTGTGAAAATGGGAAGATATCCCACTGCCGTAGTGATTAAAGGAGGAGACAATCATCACACCTAACCAGTCTCAACCACTACCAGAAGATCTGACCCATTCTGACTTGAACTGAAGGATGCTCTTGATGTTAACCCTTTATTAACAGTGGACCAAGTGGGGCCATATGTGCAATATGAAGTTGAAGATTTTCTTTTACTCTGTTTACTTGATACTGTTTCTTGTATATCTACTGTATGACACAAGAATTTTCAAATGTTTGATTATCCACAGAAATGGGGAAGTCAGTAAGGATCTCTAAATTCCCAATGAATTAACCATTCTCCAATCCTGTACAAATCTGCATTTACAACTCCTAGGCTTCTGAACCCGAATACCCACATTTCACTGAATACCATTTCACCGAATGAGAAATCTTTTTTTTTCTTCGAATTTGGTTGGGTAAGTGGTTACATTTTAAAACATATATGGGGGTGGGGTAAAGGTATAGGATAAGGTGTGGGGAGTATTGGGGAGCGGTGGGGTGTATCAGTAATAGCAAGAGGAAATATCAAGGCTGAGTACCATCAAAAGGAAATACACCAAACACAGGCTTATAAAGATTCACAGATCTTTATTACTACTGTACAGTTTACAAAGAACAAATCAGATAGCTATCTGGCCCTCAGTACATCACAGTGAATACCAGCCCTTCAGTGTGAGAAGTGAAAGGTACTGGACATCTGGACATTCGTACATTTATACAATTCAGTAATAATGTCCAACTCCTCTGCAAGTTAATAATCCATGGTCTAGAGTTTGTGCCAAGTTCGCTTATGGCTCATACAACAATATGCACACAGATTATCTTCGCTTTACTTACAAACAAGTTACAATGGCAACAGTGTATTCCAGGATTTAGCAGTAAGCCTTAGCACATTTCACTCACAATGCAGTTCAGCCAGTGTCCACGTTTGATATTTACTTTACAATGTTTCCAATGTATGTTTTTGGATGAGGCTTATTGGTGCAGACAATCCTCTGACCACAAGTCAGACATGGGACAAGGTCTCTTTACTCAGCCTAAACATTCGGCCAACGGACAGTCTAAACATTAACTAAGGTGCAAGTTTCAGGAAGGCTCGGTTACAAGTTGGAAACACAGTCCACCATTTTAGAACACAGAGTTACATTTGAACAGAAATCAAAATGGCGGATGATCCCAAAATGGTGGCGAAGTCGATCCAAAATTGTAACTTTGCAATGTGGTTTTCTTCGCAGAGCGACTGGGCTTAGGCCAATATATATATAAAAGGAGCCACAATATGATTTCCCATTTAACAAACCCTCCTTTTGGCCTAAGCCAAGCGCTAAACTACTTCTAGTCACTTTACGAGTAACTCCATGTCTCAATGTCCATACACCCTGAATCACTATCATCGGAAATATCGATCACCATGAGGTCAGAAACTAAAATTTCCTTCAAAACAAATGTGTTTGTCATTTTCTCTGGGGCGCGTACCTTGTGTTCCAATGTTCCCATCGCCTGTGCACAACATCCGCCTAACACTGAACATATGCCAGGAAGACACTGTATACATCAACAGAAAAACAACAGAATACCCAAAATGATCAGCAAGACTGAAAGTAGCTTCCATCCCCAAGATCATAACACGTCCCATAAACAAGCACTAATATCCGAGTTTCCCTCAGGAACATGCACTTCTGAACTAAGGGCGTGCAGATTTTGTATTGCCTTAAAGTTGGTTGGGGAGGAATCTGGCACAAAAACGCAACAAGCGGACCCCACTAATTTACATACCCCACCACGCTCAGCCAGGATGACGTCTAATGCCATCCGGTTCTTAAGTGCCACTAACCTTATTGGTTTCTGTTCTAAAGTCATGTTATAGAGTATGTCAGTGATCCAGTTGATGGTCCTCTCCAGTACTCTGGCTAGTCTTCTGATGTCCTCAGAGTTTAATATTTGCCCCCAAAATGGTACAAAGGATTTAGCTGTGTCACCCAGAACTTGTGCTAAAGTATTGCCATTGTCGTTCCGCCTTGGACGAACCTTAGAGATTTGTATGGTGTTTGCTATGAATACCCCGGGTAACAGAATCCCTAAATAACAGGTTCCCTGACAATCCCTAGGTAGCCTTGGGAAAGCTTCATTACCGCAAACAAAGTAGACCGGTTCGCCTACATACAAAGGTCTGTCCTCACTGGTCAAGTTCACAACATTGATGAAACCCTTGAAATCACCCATTGACTGAGTACCATTCCTCTGTATGCAGAAAGAAACTGAATCAGGGTTGTGGTTAACAGTGTAGGAAGGTGGCGTGGCATCCCTATTGCCTATAGGAGCCACCTTGAAAGAGATCAAAGATTGAAAAGGGCAGACAGTCTATCAGAAGGCCTAATAGAAGCAAGGTTAAGCTTGCTCCTATTCGCAAAGAGTGAGCATCCCAGAAGCGTTGGAACTCGTTTCTCAAAATCATTCAAATTTGTTCCATCGAAGTTAACCGAGATGCTATCTTTCCATCGGCCAAAGAATAGTGCCCTTAAAGAAGCAAAGTATGCAGTAGTCAAAGGTAAAGGATGAATATACCAGCCCAACCCGTTGTCTCAGTGTTGCGGTAAATGCGAGCAGACCCAACAATTAGACCTATTAAAAATAGCATGTGTGGCATTCATTATGAGTAATAAAGTGTTATTGTGGTAACTCTGTCTATGCTGAGAGTCTCTAGGAGATAAAGTGTGCAGATGCACAAAGGTGTAGAAACAGAAACATTTTCAGTGGGTAACAGAATTTCAAGCGGATGTACTTCCTCCAAATACCAAAATCCTAAGGCAATTACTAATCTGAAGCCGGTTAACATAATCGTAAGACAACAATACGTTTTCGGGGACAACGCATTCGATTGTTCATTATTACTATCAGGCACACAGTCTCTTATTTGTTCCGTACGAGTGGGAGTGGTTGCAGGCATTGTTTCTTCAAGCGAACACTCCAGAGTTTATTTGCTGGCAATCGCCTGATCGCACATTTTCTTAGTCCTTCCCTAACCCTAGCCAACAGAATTCCTTATGTACAAAAGAACAGGTCCAAAAGACAAGCCCTACAATGATTTTCCCTGATGGCACAGCCGAACCGTGCAGTAAGTCTAGCTCCTTGGGCGCAGATCGTACCTTGTGACACCTGGTACTGCGTGATCTGCGAACGTATCGTTGCTTCCTGATGGAAGTGATGGATCTGTGGCAGACTCTGACAATGGTGAAAAAGGATCTGTAGGAGAGTGTGGAGAAAAAGTGGCTGTTTCCCCAGGCCCCACAGGCTCAGGGAGAGTCTCTGAAGCACTCTCAATGCTGCTCAATACTTTGTGATCGCTCGGAGCAGCACAGGTAAGGGTTTCTGTGTCTTCTGTATCATGTGGCAAAGGGAAGGGAATCCTCTTGATGTATGACACGTGGATCCAATGCTTTCGCCCAGAGACTTGTACTGCTGTCTGTGTGGCCAAAAGAACCTGATGCGTGCCCCGCCAAGAGACAGGATGCTCTTTCAAATGACTTGACTAACACCCAGCTCCCAGGCCGTATGCTGTAAACTGGGCCCTTATATTTTACGGGGAGGGCTTCTCGCACCTGTTGATAAAAAAAAAAACAGATATTTAGTTAACCGGTCACAATAGTCAGAAAGAAGTACATGTTCAATGTCGCACAAAGATCGGGGCTTAGGTAGGTTCCAAATGTTAGCTGGCCTACCCATTACCACCTCAAATGGGGCGAGCCCAGTCTTAGTCTGTTGGGTCGTTCTCATTGATAACATCACGATCGGTAAGGCGTCCGGCCATTTTAGTTTGGTGCGGGCACACGTCTTAGCGAGCTTGTTCTTTATGATGCCGTTATGTCTTTCTACCAAACCAGCACTTTGAGCATGTCTGGCCGAATGGAACCATTTATCGATCTGTAATCCCGCACATATCTGCAGAATTACAGCAGCGATGAAATGTGGACCATTATCCGCCAGATGACCCTTGGCAAACCAAACCTAGGAAAATGTTCCTTAAGCATGGTTTTCGTCGTTGTCATTGCTGTGGCATCTTTACCAGGAAAGGCTTCAACCCATTTACTAAAGGTGCAAATAACAACTAATACATACTTATAGTTATTACAACGCTCCATTTCAATGAAATCAAAGTGTATAACCTCAAAGGGGACAGAAGGTAGACCAAAACTACCCCTTGGAGTCGATGTGCCCTTTCCCATATTATGCTGTAGACAGATCATACAACTCTGAACAAAACGTTCAGCTACTTTGGAGATTTTATCATTCACCCAGACATTTTGTAATATTTTGGTAACCTTCCGTGCACAGATGTGGGTGGGGCCATGAGACATTGCGACCATCATTGTAATGTACGCATCTGGCAGCATCCATAACTTGTCCACCCAACACCCATCATCATCCAATCTTGCCAAACCCTCAGCCCATTTTTTAGATTCTTCTAATGTGGAATCAGCTTGAATACTCTTAGATTCCATATCCTCATCCAAAGTGCAAACATTTGTGGCTTCCCTTGAAGTATTCATTTCTGAATAGAGATCAGTGGCAGTCTGTTTGGCTATTTGGTCAGCGAAAGTGTTCCCTTTTCCCACATTATCTAGGATTTTCTGCTGCACTGCGCATTTCATGATTGCTAGCTAAGTGGGGAGTGCAAGCGCTGAGAGGAACCGTACTATCAAGGTGCCATACTGGATCTTAGTTCCATGCGAGGTCAAGAAACCTCGTTCTGCCCAAAGTCTACCAAAGTTGTGAACCACCCCAAAAGTATACTGACTATCAGTATATACATTTACTCTAAGCCCTTCAGAAAGTTCACAAGCTCGAGTTAATGCTATAATCTCTGTGGCCTGCGTGGAGTTATGCGTGATTCTCTTGGTTTCCACAACCGTGCTCAATGTGGTGATTGCATAAGCAGCCGTGGGTGTACCATCCGGAAGTTTGAAACAGGAGCCATCACAAAACAGCTCCCCTTGTGGATTATTCAAAGGAGTATCTTTCAGGTCGATTCTGCCTTTAGTCTCTTGCTCTGTGGTGTAGAGGCAGTCATGTGACGCTTCATCACTGCAAGCAGTACCTTGCGGGAAAGGTAAAATTCAGCCGGATTCAGAACGCAACACCTCTGAATTTTAATGTGCGGAGCAAACAAGATCAATTCGTATCTCGTTAATCGTGTGTAGGTGAGGAGTTGTGTTTGTGTTCTGTTTAATAGAACATCTACAGAGTGAGGTACCATCAGGGTTAAAGCATGGACTAGGACCATACCTTCGCTCTGTTTTACAGACGCAGCAGCAGCAGCGACAGCTCTCAAACATCTTGGCAAAGTGCATTCAACAGGATCAAGAGCAGAAGAAAAGTAGCCACACTGCCTATTCTTCCCTACATGTTCCTGCATTAATACAGCCAAAGCACATCCATCACGTTCATGCACATACAACACGACGGCCTTTTCATAATTTGGTGCACCCAAAACCGGTGCTGAACACAGTGCAGTCTTGAGCAGATCAAATGCTTGCTGATGTTCCAAGTTACGCGGCAATGGCGAAGAAATGCCCTTCTTTGTCAAAGCCAACATTGGTTTGATCGTTAACGAGAAGTTCGGGATCCACTGCCTAAAGTAAGAAGCCATTCATATCAAGGCTCTGACTTCCTTCTGTATATTTGGGACAGACATGCTAGAAATAATTTTTATCCGCTCAAGCGTCAACCTTCTTCCCTCCTTTGACAGGAGATAGCCTAAATAGGCGACCTCCTGTCGACATCACTGAAACTTTTTTGAGTGAAGCCTTGTGTCCATGTTTTGCTAGGTGAATAAGCAACAACATGGTGCCCTCTTTACAGGCACTCTGAGTTAGCAGCTAAAAGTAGATTGTCTACATATTGAAGCAGTGTACAGGTGGTGGGCAACTCGAGTGTACCAAGCTGCTCTTTCAAAGCCCTACTATAAATACTCAGACTTTCCGTGTAACTTTGTGGCGCATAGGGGAATGTAAACGAGCGTCCCCCTAAGGTGAACGCGTACAGATATCTGAAATCCTTGTGTTAGGAATGCTAAAAAAAGCATTCCTAAGATCTACAACATTAAAGAAAGTACCAGAAGCCGGAATCATGGTTAATATTGTTGTCACATCAGTCACAATAGGAGATTGTGGAGCAACAATATTATTGATGGCACGTAAATCAATGATGAAATGAAAAGGAATTGCATTATCGCCTTTTTTGTACACAGGCAAAATCGGACTATTGCACAAACTACCTGCAATTTCCTCAGTTACCCCACGATGTACAAAATCAGAGACAATGCATTTCAAAGCTTGCTCACCATCAACCGAAATCTTATACAGAGGAATACGTGTCAACTTTACTTCATGTTTCAAAATGATCTTAACAGACTGAATTTGTAGAACACCGACATCATTGTCATCAATTGCATCACAAAATTCCGGCGGCAAAGGTCTAGTCAAGAACTGAGAGACAGAAAGTTGCTGTGGTGAAATCGTCAAACGCACGCCATCCGAAGAACAATGAATTACCGCATTTAATTCCTTCAACAGATTCAACCCCAACAAATTCTCTCCACAGTTCGTAGTCAAAAGAAATGGACAGTGGTCTGTGAATGGACACAAGGTAATCGGTACCGGCGAAGAAACCGGACAAAATACTGGCGTACCAGAAAACCCTACAGAAACATTGGTTTGCCCTGACAGTGGAATGTTTGGAACCCGTGAATGGTCAATGGAACACTTCTGTGCTCCTGTATCTATCAAAAATAGATGTTTCCTATTTCCCACTATCATCTCAACGTAGGGACCTTTCTGATTAATGGGAATAGGCGTTGGTTCCAAACCCTGCTTCGGGCAATCATAGAGAAACAGAATGTCATCAAAGGGAAGTTCTTCAGAGAGATGTGCAGCAGAAGGATGATCAAAAATGTTTCTATTATCCACACTTGGTGCCTGATTATCCTGTGAAAAAGGTTGCATATTTTGAGAAAACTGACTTCTACCAGGACCCCCTACCCCAGGGCGGCCTCTGGATCGTCTACCCATGTTACCAAATGCGTTATTCGAACTCTGCTGGAGGATCAGGTATTGTGCACGCCAATGACCCGCTTGTCTGCAATAAGTACACTGGTTCACGTTTACAGGACCCAACGGCACATTTCCCTGTGGAGCATATTGTCCCCTAAATTGTGAAGTACCCCCTCTAGGGCCTCTGACAATTTCTTGCAATGGAACTTTTGTTTTCAGGTCTCCCTTTCTCTTTTCAATTCTTTCTTTCTCATTATTGACTCGGTTCTCATAGTACTGAGCCATATGCAATACTTTAGACTGAGACTTAGCTTGCCAACCACTCTCCAAAGACATCATTTGCGACTGGATGTCAGGCAACAATCCATGCACAAATTTATCTACAAATAGTTGTTTCCCAGACTCTGAGCTCAAGTCTTGTCCACTGTAATCCGAGAACACTTGTTCGAACTGATTAAAGAATTCGGTAGCTCAGACTTCCCTTGGACACAAGCAGTAAGTTTGTCCCAAATAATCCTTTCAGGAATTATGGCTTTTACTTTCATGACTATTCTATCAGGCAAAGTCAGTATTACCTGTGGCGGTCACTCGCCAGCTGGCCTTTCTCTATCTAATCAAACTATATTTACCCACGTGTCTCCTAACCCTGCTGCGTCGTCTACAGTCCTAATTTGTTTCCACAAATCAACAGGTAGGAGCACGGGCAATCACAAATCTATATCACTCAGAGTAAATACTAATGACTGCAAGACAGATTCTATCTCTTTATAGAACCCTGTTGGATTCTTCCGAATATCGGGAATGGATTGTTTAATGGTGTTCACTTCCTGTCTTGAGAACAGGACGTGAACAAACTGCGACACATAATGTGCAGGAATGTCATAGGCAGCTGTACCTGCTGCAGCATTAGCTGTAACCTCGACTTTTGGGACAAATGTCGGCGGAACCTCTCTCAGGGGCAACTGAGAGATAGGAAACTCCGAACGCTTACTGAGCAACAGAGCTAAATCGAGCGCTAAAGCAGCTGAAGGAGTGTTAGACGAAAAAGCTCTCCTGTAGATATTCAATAATTCTGCGGGACAACAAACCTTTCTTTTTATGCATTCATCCTGCAGGTATTCTACCATTACCTGTATCACTTTCCTCTGCATTTCTGGTGTATACTGACTGTACGTGTCATATACTTCTATGGGAGATAACGACATGTCTGAAATCCACCTAATCGTGTCTTTATTGCAAATTTGCGTTACCTCATTTATTGACTTACAACAAGGAAGGAACCGTTTCTGTACAAACATAGCGTCCAAACTATCACCATCAATTTCTTCATTCTGTAAGCTTTCCAACTCCCTTCTATACTCAAAAACCCTCTCGACGTGCTCATGTACTTTCTCCGTAGTATCTCTTGACTATGCTAAAACATTCAGATCCCTCAACCGTTGTGGGAGGTCTATATCATTTAGTCTGTTCCACATTACACATAAATGAATTCCCAACCCTTCAATGAAAACTTTTTTCTCAGGAAAACTCGCTAGATTAGAGAGTGTGGCAAAAATAGCTTGTTCACCCTTCTCCATGCACTGTCTAGCCCATGCAGTCAAATCGCTCTTTCTCTCTTTAAGTACAGTATTACGACTTACGATCTTTGATTCCGCTCCCTTATCAACTACAAGTGGGACAGAACCACTTGGAAGAGAAACAGTAGACAAATCTTGTACATTTGGTAACAAAGGTGCCATCACTGGTGCAGAAGGCAAATCTACCAAACCCGTAACAGTAGGCAAAGGCTGAGGAGCAAGTGGAGGAGCAACGATAGGAGGAGGAACAACAGCCGGAGGAAGAGGAACATTAAGAGGAGCGGGAACAACTACAGGAGGAGAAACAACAGGAGGAAGAGGCAAAACAACAGGAATAGGTACATACAGAGGTGGGGCAGTGGCACCAGGCCTTCGTTCTTGTAGAAGTTTGTCAATTAACTCATCAGACACATAACCTTTAGATGGATAGATTTTTTGAATATTTGTATTTGTATTTAGTTTATTTATAAAGCGCAACCAGGCCCAGGGGCATACGGGCGCGTACGTTTTTTGATCATGTTACATAAGAGTACAGTTACATTAGCAAGCAGTAGGCAACAGTTACAATAGTTGCGGTTACAAATAAATACATACATTGGTATTACAGGTACAAGCATACATGTTGCAATTAAGGCGGTGGGCCGAAGGTGAGACAGATAGTAATATTATTTACAATATGTACAGTGGGTAGGCAGTAAATCTAAGCTCTAAGATGTTAAGCTGTCAATGTGTCCAGGTCATGAAACCAATGTTTGGTGTTGCGTTTAAATAGGTTGAAGGAGGTCACAGACCTGATTGGAACAGGTAGGGTGTTCCATAGCTTTGAGGCTTGTACAGGGAAACTAACTCCTCTCGATTTATGGAGTTTGAATCTTGGTATAGACATAGTGTTATCTTGAGCTGTTCTAAGTGGTCTTGTAGATGTGTGTGGGGTAAGTTGGTTAGAGATGTAGGATGGTGCGAGGTTAGCCCTGGCTTTGTGGGTAAGGGCAAGAGCTTTGAGGGATATTCTGTGCTCTATAGGGAGCCAATGCAGATTACGTCTAGTCTCAGAGATATGCAACTTCTTAGGGATGTTGAGGGCTGCCATAATGGCGATATTTTGAGTTACTTGTAGTTTGTGAATATTTTTGCAGCTAGTGCCTAAGTAGAGGGCATTACAATAATCTACTTTGGACAAAACTAACGTTCTAGCAAGAGTAATGCAGTTGGGAGTGGAGATAAACGGCCTACATGCAGTAATAAGTTTACATGTGTAGGCGGCTGAAGACGCTACTGCATTGGTTTGTTTGGTGAAGGATAATGTGGCATCGAGGTAGATACCAAGGGTTTTAGTATTATTAGAAACAGGGATGGGGTTACCATCAATAGTGAATGATTTGAAAGCAATATTTAGTTTTTTTAGTTTAGCGTGAGTACCAAGGATAATCAACTCAGTTTTTTCGTCATTGAGACAAAGTCCATGGTGTGCCATCCACGCTTGTATTACTGCGTATATTTCATTGAGGGTTTTGCTATCAGTTTCATAGTCGCCAGAGATAGGAATGAATATCTGAGTGTCATCCGCATAATTAGTATACGTGACACCCAGATAGTCAAGGATATTGAAAAGGGGCTTGGTAAATACATTATAGAGCGTTGGGGACACGCAAGAGCCTTGCGGGACACCACACAGGACTGGTGAGGGTTCAGTCGAGTCAGTAGGAGAAAAGACCCTCATGGTTCTGTTAGCCAAGAAGGAGCTGATCCAGGCAGTGGCTGCATCGGAAAAGTGAGCTGCAGATTTCAGGTGGTGGCAAAGCGTTTGGTTGACCAAGTCAAAAGCTCTTGACAGATCAAGCAATAAGAGCAGTGCTAGTTTGCCATTGTCTTTTAAAATTTGAATCTGAGTAGTGAGATCTATTAGGGCAGTTTCTGTGCCATGTCTAGGTCAGAAGCTAGATTGCCTTAGTCCCAGAAGATTGTTTGTTTCTAGATAAGCCTGTATTTGCAGGTAGGCTGCTCTATCTAGTATCTTTAGTAAGAAGGGTACAGTTGTTATCGGCCAATAGTTAGACGGGTTGGCTGGGTCAAGAGTGAGTTTTTTGATTAGTGGGATGACCCAGGCGTCTTTTAGGTTATCAGGCACTACTCCCGTTTTGAAGGAGGCGTTGATAAGGTTAGTAATGAATGGTGCCAGTTCATGAGCTGCTGCATTGATAATCTGAGCAGGACAAGCGTCGCCTTGGCAATTCGATGGTTTAAGTTTCCTAATGATGTTTTCTACTTCCCAAATTGAGAGGGGTGAGAAACTAAATGGTTTACAGGTTGGCTCAAAGGTAGATGACTTGTTAGGAAGTTGTTTGTGATCAGGGTCAGAGAGTAACAGGTCTTTTTTCGCATTGATTTTAGATTGTAAACGGGCTATTTTATCTAGAAGTGCCTTCTGGATGTTGCTGCACCATAGTGCATCTGTGACACATTTATCAATAGGGGCAATCGGGGATTCTAATTCTTTTAGAATCTGAAAAAGTTATTTTGTGTTAGATTCCACTTGTTTGATCCTTTTGTTATAGGTGTCTTTTTTGGCAAGTATAATAGCTTGTTTATAGCTAGAAGTTTGTAGAATAAGTTAATTTTTATTATTTATTGAAGGGCGCTTTTTCCAATGTGCTTCTGCAGTTCTCTTAGTTTTACGTAGTTCTCTAAGATGCGGAGTGAACCATGTATTCAGGTGACGTTGTGGTTTAGGTTTCCGCAATTTTAGGGGGCCGATGGTATTCAAGGCTTTCAGTATTGCCTGATTGTAAATGTCTACTAAGACTGTGGGGTCGGAGGTGGCCACGTTGTCAAGAAGGGGAAGTAATAGCGGTAGGAGTTTATCTGGTGTAATGTTTTTCTTATATCTAGTGCGGGTGGCTGGAGCTATGATAGGAGCAGGGTGTTGTGTGTTGGCTTTGATGGAAAAGGTTATTTTATGATGATCTGATCAAATACATGGATCATTGGATAGAAGATCGATCAAACAGTTAAGGTTGGTGAGCCAGTCCAATGTTCTTCCTTTGATATGTGTGGGCTCATGAATAATATGGTATGACCCAAGTCTGATAGGGCGTTAGCTAGATCACAGGCATTATTATTCGTGGGGTCATTAAAACCAAGGTTGAAGTCCCCTAGTAGGATAGTTTGTGAATTAGGTTTAGTGTTGGTGGATACAAGGGATACAATATCCTCTATGAATGAGGAAATGGGTCCTGGTGGTAGGTAGATAAGGTGCACTGTTGCTGTGTGGTTAGGTGATAGTGGCAGTTTGATGGACAGGGATTCGGCAGAGGGAATTTGAGCATCCTGAATGACTCTAATGTCGTAGGGGTTTCTGAAGATGAGGGCAAGTCCGCCTCCCTTCACTTGGTTGGTGTTTCTATCACATTTTATGATAGCATAGTCAAGATAGCATCCAAGAAAGGTGCCCCCTTTTTCACCGTCGGATCCTGGTCCGATAGCATAGTCATTTGGTATAGCAAGGGCCAGAGATGGTCCAGAATACCAAGTGAAAAAGCCCTATCCATATTTCTAACTGACTCAGACTGTTTATTTTGATTGTACAACAATGCTTTTTCGGTGTTGGACATGTGACGGCGCGCATGTTTTTCCCTACTTTTAAGTTTCTGCATAGCTTCTTTCTTCCAATTCTGTAATACATCAAATGCTGCAGGTCTAGCCTTTTTTCTTTAATAATATAGACTCTAAATATTCTATACGAGGAATTTCAAAACTACCATTGGTTGGCCACTGAAGTTCGGAAGCATGTCTAGCTTGTCTGTACCAAATATCATTAAACACTATACTACCAATGCCGTGCTTACAGTACATAGTACATGCCGGAGACCCCTCCTGTGGCGCCGGTCGGCCAAATTCCAAAGATTGTCTGTCCTTACAGAATAATGCCCTGGAGCAGGCAGACAATTTATCAGGCATATCAGATTACTGGTGTTACCTGGTCAATAATTGTACTCACAAGTGCAATGCCCCAAAACAAATTATCAGGATACTTAAGAATCGAGTCACGACTCACCTGATCAAAGAACTAAGGAGGTCTGATCGGATTTCTAAGGACACAAAAGGACCCACGTGGTTGGTGATTTCGGCAAAACTGCCCGCCTCGATATATGGACCCTCATCAACATGCTGTCTCGGACTGCGGGCTCACCGTCCATTATGGAAGAAGGGATAGCTACCCTTCCCGGGATCAGCCCAGCGGAGGCATGAGAACCCTGTATCAGCCTGAGGCGGTGTCACAACTAGAGCGCAAGATCCAAAACATGGCACAGGATCTGGGTCGCATGCTGAGGGCTCAACAGAACCCTCAGATGAGCATGGCAGCGCAGAATGCCTCAAACTCAGGACCTGGTGCTCCAGAGCAATGAAGGGGAAGAACCCCGACAACCCACTTGTTCCCAGGGAGGAGGCACAAGGGGAAGTGGGGTGTCAAGCCTTGGAGGAAGCTTCCTTCCCCACTTGTAAAAAGCTGCTGGAAACCCAGGAACCAGAACCCAAATCTCCTGCCCCTGAAAGTCTGCCACCCTAGGAGCACAGAGGGGGTAGGAGAAATAAAGATCCCAAACAGACCCATTTTGAGGAGGAGGTACAAATCTTCCAATTTGAAGAAGAGGGATCCTCAGAGGATCCTGGGAAAATGATCTTCTCCTTCAGAGATGGGGGAACTCCTCCCAAAGAAAAATGGGTCCCAAAGGATCCAAATCCAGACTGGGTAGATGTGGGGACTGAGAGTTAGCACTGCCCATCATCCAACCCCAGAATCATCAGCATGAAAATCCCCTGGTTCAAACCCATCCTGGTAACTGCCTCCAAAAAGGGGGGGGGGCAGAATCAGAACCAGTGGAACACAAATCTTCTCCCCTATCTAGCTGTCACCTTTTTCTTTCAGATTCCCAAGACTCCAAACAGAATTCTTCCCAAATCACCTCTCTATCAGTGTCCAAAACCAAGAAACGGACCCACCAGTTGTCCAAAAATGTACATTATCTGTGCCCCCTTGAGGAGAAGGAGGGAATATTCTATGCCCCGGTCCAATTACAGGGGCAGTGTACAATTTTGGCACTGGTGGACACTGGATCCCAAGCTACCCTTCTGTCAAAAAGGGCCTTTGACCAACTGAATTCGGGAAGGGGGGAGAAATACCAAACTCCTCTCAACCTCTTCCTGGACAATTTCAGAACTTTGACGGGAAGGAAATTCCCATTGAGGGGACTGCGGATTTGGACATTAAAATTGGGCAACACAAGGTAAAGCACACGGTCATAGTTGTAACTCCAGAGGGCACACCTTGTTTACTAGGGAATGACCTCCTGCGAAAGTTGTCATCCCTAATAGATTGCGTTAACAAGGTCCTCTGGAACCAGACTAAGCCAGACTAACCGACCGATAAAATTAAAACAGAGTGTCAACCATGTTAGTTTAAATGGCACATGCCACAAGGTTGAGCAAAAATCTGACCAAGTAGAATTTCACTTCCAGAACAACCAAATCCCAGACGTGACAGTAATAGCAGTAGGACAACAAACTGGTGATGGGGGTCCTCTCTATTTCTGAAAATCAACCTTCCTTCCAGTCTAAAGTGCCATTCCACACTGGAAGGAAACACTCTGAAATTCTTTACAAATTCACAATCAGAAAATCCCACTCCTATAGTCCAGAAAGATGAGAAATCGGCTCAAAGAATGGCTGATATTCAACAAATTGGAGAGCAGTTGTTCATCCCTATTCAGTTAAATGAAGCAAAGGACTCTGTTCTCGCCCGAGTGTGTGTGAACAACGGTAAGCGCTTCATCAGCAAAGCCATGTTCCGGAAACTCCCAAAAGATCCAGCCATTCCCACATTTAAACTGATAGACAAATGGGAAATGGATCTGGAACCACCCAATTCCAAACATCTCCTGCCTAGCAGGTGTATGCTCAAAATTTCCATAGGCAACAAGAGCATAGTCCATCATTTTTGGGTCATGCGAGACGTCACTGCCGCCTTTTACTTAGGCAGTGACATTCTCAATAAACTTCAAAGCTTGGTCCCGATTAGTGGATAATCCCATGGACTATGATGACCCAGAGAAAGCATTTAGGTCAGCTCAACTGCTGCCTTATGCAGTTGAAATTAAGATTGGAGAGGAAGTCACCATCCCAGAAAGGACCCGACAATTTTCACTGGAAGTTAAAGTCAAAAGAGGACAGAAATTGAAAAACCCTGACGCCTATATTTATCTCAATGTCCATTTCCAAAAGCAAGGGTTGGGGGTAAACCCAACACCACTAGTCAACATAGAACATGACACCATTCAATAGAGGTGGATAACAGCGACTTAAAGAGTATCACTCTAGCTGCAGGCACCATTATTGGAATGGCGGTTGAGGACCAACATTTTTCCATAGATTTAGGCAATGAACTGTTAGGACCAATCCCCAAGGACTGTTTTGACAGTGATAGTAACAATGACACAACACCAGACAGGATCTTCACCCGGCATGGGGGGAACTTCATGGTGTACACTTCCTGCCCTTATGGTAAGGAAGATGTGACTTGTGACCACGAGGACTGCCTTCCCCACCTGAAGCCACCAGTCCAAATCAGCACTTTGACCAGGGACTTCTCCACCCAGCTGGAGGAGGCCGCTGAGGTAGCAAAACCAGAAGTCTTTCCAGGCTTCAGGCAGATGGTTAAAGAGAGTCAACCTAGCTGATGCCTGTGAGACTCCGGAGCAAGGGCAAAAATTGAAACAAGTTTTCTTAGATTTTCAGGATCCCTTTGCGGTGGATTCATACGACTGTGGTTGCACGGACATCCACACAACAACAATTCCCACGGACCCTGATATGACTCCAGTGTTTGTGAAGCAATATCGCTTGCCTCTCGCAACAATGGAGTCCCTTACTGAAATAATTAAGAACTTTGAATCCCCGGGGATAATCTGTCGAGTCCACTGCACCTTCAATAATCCGATGCTGGGGATTTTGAAGCCAAATGGCCAGTGGAGACTCAGTGCCGACCTAAGGGAGCTCAACAAACGGGTCCATACTTCCCGATGGCATCTTCCCTACATTGACCAAGGGCTGGCCCAGATCCAGGGGTCACAGGTACTCACTGCCATTGACCTGACCAATGGGTACTGGACTGTACCTGTCTGTAGGGAGGACCAATACAAGCTGGCCTTTGCCTTCGGGGGGCAGCAGTACCCATGGACCTGGGCTCCCCTCGAATACATCAACTCCGGCAATGAATTTAACATTTTTCTACACAAGGCCATGCCCGACCTCGGTGAAAGGGGTAACCTCGCCTATGTAGATGATGTCTTAGTCAAAAGCTCAACTGTGGAGGAACACATAGTGGAGATCCATTATGTTCTAACACAGTTGAGGACTGCCGGAGCAAAACTCTCCTTTCAAAAGGCACAGTGGTGTAGAACACGTGTCAATTTCTTGGGGCATGAGATTACTCCTCAGGGTCTCTGTCCCCAAAAAGAAAGTGGAAGCACTCCAGAAATTAAAAGACCCCACAACTCTGTGGGAACTAAGTATCCTCCTTGGACTGACTAATTACAGCAGAAAGTTCATTGAGGATTACGCAGAGATCACAAGACCCCTGATCCATCTTTTGAAGGGGGGGGGGAAAGGGGAGTGGGGTCCAGAACAAGCCAAGGCAGTAAGACAGCTCAAAAGAAGCCTCTCACAAGTGCCTTGTCTGGCTTACCCTGTCAAAAACAAGGAGTTCATCTTGGAAACAGGGTTCTCAAATACACGCTTGACTGCAGTATTATATCAAAAGCATGACAAGATCAATAAAGAAATCTCCTATGCGAGTAAAACTTTATCCTCTGTGGAGGAAAAAATCAATGATTGTGAGAAGGCACTCCTGGCAACGGTGTGGGAATTGAACAATTACCTCCCGTTTATCCAGCGGGAACACATCCTAGTGGAGACTCCACACCAGCCTCTGCAATATCACCAAAGTAACAGAATCCAGGCCAAAAATGTGAGTAATTCCCAAATTAGTTCCTGGATTCTGTCAATGCAAGGCTTTCCTGTGGAGGTCAGATATGGCCAAAACAAGAAAAGTCCCCTCGCGCAAGGTCTGGCTAACTTGCATGATTGTGCAAGAGAAAATTGTCTCGAGGACGAAAGTCTTAAAATCTAGGACAACATGGAGGCATACCTTAATTCCCCACACAAAGTCTTTGAAGAAGACAAGTGTGAGGGAATGCCCACTGTCTATGTGGATGGATGCTCCTACCATGTTGACAACAACAAGGAAAAAGAACTTGTGACTGGCGTAGGGAATGCCTGAGTGAATGATGCCCCAGAACCCTCCGCTGGGTACAGGATTGGACCCGAAGTAGTCAGGTAGCAGAGTTGATGGCTGTGCATCAAGCCATCCTCACTGCTGTCCAACACCAACTCCACGAACTGGTCATAATCACAGATTCGGATTATGTATGGAAAGGGTTCGTGGAGCACCTGGTTAACTGGAAAACCAGAGGCATGCTATGGGCTAATAAACCATTGAAACATGGGAAATTAATCCAAAACATTGATGATCTGGTCACCTCGAATGGGATGCCATCTACTGGAAAAAGATCAAGGGTCATTCTAAAGTAGAGGGACCAGACAAAACTGGAAAAGATGTAGCTGATCAGCTGGCCAAAACCAGAGCCATCCAAGGGGATCTAATTGAGATTGAGTCCCTGTTGGGGGAAATCCAGGTCACTGCTATCACTAGGTCCCAGACAAATGCTCACAATGAACTCTCAACTGCACAATGGAGTAAGGAGACCCCAGATGCTGATTTGATTATGGCTCAAAAAGGGGATCCAATAATTGGTAAGTTTCATCAACACATTGAGGACCCTGAGAACTTTCCCCTGACGGATACCAATAACATAGGGAAAGAGGACCTCAGAGTGTTGATGAAATGTCCAAACATTTTCCGAATCTAAGACGGTTTGTTGGTAAGGAGATCCCTAGCTGGCCATGATCAGTGGGTGGTCCCTACCTCATTCTGAAGCCTGATGCTAAGTCACGCCCATGATGTGGCCACAGCCGGTCATCGGGGTTTCATACAACACTTGAAATCTTAAGAGAGGTTGAATACTGGCCACACATGTGGCAGGACCTCGACCAATACTTGAAGGGGTGTCGTGTGTGCACAATTTCAGCCAACATCCCTCACACACTGGGCGCCTCTCCAATAGAGTGGGATGACACTGCCTTGGTCAGATTTACAAGTCGATTTTATCGGGCCCTTGATTCGCTCCTCTAGCGGGAACAAGTACATGTTGACCGTGACATGCTTGTTTACTAAATGGGTGGAATGTCTTCCGGCCCCAAATTGCAAGGAAGAAACAGCAGCTGCCCTGATGATCAACCACATCTTCTCGTGTTTTGGACTACCCCAAAGGATCGAGTCAGACCGAGGTACCCACTTCACTAGCGAAGTAATGACAAAGATGTGGGAGATACTGGGGTCAAAAAGGAAACTACACATTGTCTACCAGCTAGCCTCTAGTGGTGCAGTGGAGAGATACAACAAGACACTTGTGAGCATATTAAAAGAGTTTGTGGCAGATTCTGGGCCGAGTTGGGATATCCAACTACCTCTTGTCCTGATGGCCATCAGATCTACCCCGTCATCAGGCAACAAAAATGTCACCGTTTGAGCTGATGACTGGATGCAGGATGGTGCTTCCCCAGCATCTGCTCTACAGAACCCAAGAGCAGACATTGATCAATGCTTCCACAACTCATGTGTATGTTGAAAATCTGTGAAAACACCTTCAACATGCTTTTCCCTATGCTGAGCGAAGTCTAGAAAGATCTGCTGACTGCATGAAGACCCACTATGACCTAACGACTACTAGAAAAGAATACCATGTAGGAGACCGGGTCTACTTATACAATTTCCAAAGGAACCAGGCCAAACAGCGCACATTTTTTGCCTAGCTGGACGGGTCCTTTTGAAATTGTAGACAAAATCTCACCAGTCACCTACAAAATCTGTATCCCCAAAGGCAGTTTGGCAGAGGGGGAAGATAAGTGGATCCATATCAACCGACTGAAGTATTGCCATCCAAGGCACACTCTGCAGCAACTAGAGGATTCTTCTGGAACCCCAGAGGGGGTCACTCCAGCTCCCTAGATTTCCAACTATAAAAAAAATGGTTCCATCTATATAATCAATAAATTGAAAATATAAAAGATTGTCCTGATATGTCAAAATGTATGTATCTGCCCCACTACATGAATAGTGGTGGGAAAATACAAATATGCTGTGCTTTGTCATCCTAGAATTGGAAACCATGGAGACTGAGACCAAGGAGGACCACCCAGGGACCGTAAGGAAAGATCCAAAGGGCCCGGGGTATCGCTCCATACTCTCATCAGGAATCGGCGAGGAGAACCGGTCAATCCACCACTGATGGGGGAAGCAGATGAATTTGCCATTTGGACCAGAAAGAAAAGAAACTGATCATCCCAATCTCGCAACTTCCCCTTGACGGGTGGTCAAAAGCCAAATCGCGAGGGGGGGCTTGTGGGATGTACTCACCCACTAGTCTCTGCCCTCCTACATCCCTGTGTGCTGGTGGCACCAGAACCAGCAAAATGGCCCCAAAAAGCCCTATGTGGGCTAAACCTCTAAAAATTGCGCAGTGAAATCGGAAAAGATGGCTGCCAATCTACTTTGCCTGTGTCAGTGGTGGAACAGGAGACCATACTGCTGAAACCTGTCACTGGGCTGCCCACAGAGTGAAAATGGAAACTACATGAAAGGCAGTGTTTTATTGCAAGGAACGCAGAACTTGCTCTGAAATACCTTTTTGTTGGTTGCTGAAATTACAAATAATGGTGCAAAACATCAGATAATATCCAACATCCTTGCTGGGTGTTACCCATCACTCTATTAAGGAATTAACAGGAGCACACAATGTCAGGAAAAGCAGAATCTATCACCAGAATACCCACATTAAAAAGTGTGCTTGTCTGTGAAAATCTGTCAAATATGGGCGTAGTACCGCCTGTATGACAGCTGTCATTTAATTGCATTGGAAGTTTTAACTTGTGCAGTTAAAATCAAATGGTTGGAATTAAATGACTTGCCATCAAAAGTAATATAGGTTGCAACTATTTAACCTCTATGTTTTAAAAGACTGGAATTAGAGTTCTGTTTGCCTGTTTTGAAATTATAAGTTTATTTTAATCAAAGAAAACTTAACAAATTGAATTTAAAGTAACCTGAGGCAAGCCACAGAACTACAAAGCGAATTTCACAGCTGGCCCCAACAAAATGCACCTCACTTCTGTTCTCCGGACCAGGAATCACATTCAGGTGTTAATGAAGAGGGGAGGAGATTTGGACTGCTGCTCCTGGGAGAGACAAAGGACTTCCTTAATTGAAAAGATATGCAGATGCAAGTGTCAACAGAAGCTCCTGCCAGAGGAAAGAGGCAGGGATTGCTCTTGAGCCACCAGAAATATTGGGGACGGGAACAGACAGTTTTGTTTATTCTTAATTCACAGATAAGTATATTTTTGAAAAGGACTGGCAAAGGACTGTGCGTATCTGTAAAAATTGTAAAATTACAGTATTGTTAATGTGAAATGTTTGGGCAAGTTTTAAAAGTACTCAGAACCCGGTGCTATGTTCAGGGACACAAATGCAGAAATTGTGGTTTTGTAGCAATTGTGTTGAAGCTAGAAACATGGATCTTATGATTATCCCCAGATATCATGCGCCCATATCTGTAAAATTGTGGACAATTCTGACATTGGGTACCAGACCAGAAGTGCAAAAAATCACCAAATCTAGACCCAAGCTCTCACCGTGACGGGGCTTGGATGAATACTTGCTCCACAAAATCTGTGATATAAATATGCTATTGCTATCAAATTTGGAAAATTGTAAATATGCATTACAGGAAAAGTAGATTTCATGTGCAAAGACAAAGGGGAGGTTTTCCATGGATCATAAAACACATCGTCATGATGACACTCTGTTTTCTTCTCAAATCAAGGGAGTGGAAAGACCCTAACCAATAGAATACCAGGGTGTGTTCTATAGGATAATTCAGCACACCGACCCTTTTACGAAATACATAAATAGAGACAGCTTAGGACCTAGACAGATAGACACATTCACCCACCAACCGATTGCTGGCGAAGCACTTTGCAAGAGAAATCCAGACTCCAGACTCCAGAACTTTGAAAGCAGAAAGGCCCATTTTCAAAGCTGAACCATTCTCAGCTTGGCCTTTAAAAATCAAGAAACCAGATTTTACCCCAGACCTCTAAGGGGAACAAAAGAACAGCCTGGCTGTGTTGCACTGCTTTCTTGCAAAGAATTCTTGCCAGAATCCAAAGATCCAACTCAGTAGAACCGTGCTGTGACCAGATAGCTGCGAACCAGAACCCGATCCCATCAGATCCAGTCCGGTCCCACTGTGTCGTGTCCAGAGTGCCTTGTTGATTGCAGAACCAGAGCGCCTTGAGTCCAGTCCGGTGCGCTAGCAGAATTCCTGTCCAGAAAGTATCCCTGACGGGTCCATTCCAAACATTGGTAGTGAGTATCCATAGCATAGGATTGTCACTAGCATATGTATTATCCATAAGTAATCCTATCCAAACCCATTCTCTTACATCCAGAACTGCATTGTTAGAATATTTTGTCTTGCCTGAACTCTTTCTGTTGCCTATAGTCCTTTGTAATGGTAGTGTTAAAATCATCTTTGCGCTGATATATTTCTGAAGAAAGCAGAGCGTCTCGGCAGGCCAAACCAACCAGTGATATCCTGGGCTGGTGGCTGCGCTGTCATGTAGTTTGCATCTTCATAGTCTCCCCTAGTGTAAAGAAACCTTGTTTGTTAATTTTAAAAAGCGCATTCTTGTTTTGTTATTTTGACTCTTTCTGAAAAAACGACCTCCACAAAAACCTTCATAACTTCTTCACCGTTTATGCTAGAAACGAAATTCAAGTGTCTAATTGAAGCTGACATCCTCAGCTTTCCAACAAACCCATCGAGTTATTCCGCAATTGCACGTAAATGTTGCCGCAAATTTTTTGTTTGGCTCAAATCCATAATATGTGAAATAGCTGTTCATTTCATCCAAACTCAGAATTAAGTTTTCAACTCGCTAGTTACTCAATAATCATTGCTAGTGTTTGTCCAATACCATACAAAGCGGCTCCCACTAATATTGAAACCATTTTAGTGAATTAAATCCATTTTCAGTGTTTTTTTTTACCATTCCATTCAAAGCCAACTTTAAACCATTTTGACAAGTTGCAATCATTCCTGTTTCTCTCTCTATATGTTTGCTGGGGGGAAATTGGGATTGATACTATTGTGTTGAATACTGTATTCCTGAAACCTGTTTTCTCTCCTTCGATCTCTTTATACTGCATATTGGGGGGATTGAGTAGTGTGCAGGGGGAAAGAGTAATCACATTGCATTTTGATTGAACCCACACCAAAGTATTATTCTATGCTGCATTATTTTTCCTAATATTACTCTGTGTGATTAACCAGATTTATTGTGACATCACCCCATTGGTGATCATTGTATAACAATTCAAATAGTGTGATATATATTGTGAAATACATTAAATAAAATTTTAACTTTGCAAACCAGCCTGCTTCCTGGTTCAGTGTGACCGGGGGGATTCAAAGAGAGGGGCGTGATATAAGGGTACATCGGTCAGAAATAAAAAAACTGATAGACCTAAATAAATAATTAAGGGTTTCAATTGTGCATCACACGCTAGGCATTGACTTAGGTCGAGTGGTGAGTTGGAATCACTTACAGTCCAAGCTCATGAACATATACTAACCATAGGGATTGTGCTATATAGTCTATAAAATCCTGTTGGACTATAAGATTAATATATACTCCTCATGAGGAAGGTCTCTGAGCTGCCTTCTATTAAAACTCTAGATGTACTAGTCCTGAAATGGAAGATACCCCTCATAGTGAAAAAGATCAATGGACATGTAAAGGGTTTAAGCTCCATGATGATTTCTTCTGGAGAGATGGACAGGGGAACCTGGAGGCACTGAAGGTATCGATATAACATTTAGTCAGAATATACCATTAATAAGCACATTTAGGAAAGAACTGAATGATCCCCACACTGGAAAAGTACAGGTTTGCTCCTGACTTTGCTTAATTTGCTCAGGACCTTTTCAAAAGTGGCATTATATGCCTTCAATTTAATGTGTGGAAGACTGTCCCCGTCTAACACATGCAAATCCAAATAAATATGAAACACCACAATGGGGAATGAGACTAAGAGAACAGGTTGCAAGAGTTATTTTTCTTTATAAAGAAAAGGCATCCAGAGAACACTGCTGCCTCGAGAGTGCTCTGGCAAACATTACAAAGACATGAACTTATTAAGGGACAAAGAGTCATAAATTACATAACTCTATATAAGACTACAATTGCTTGGGATTGGATGAACGACATTGATACATATGGAGCTATGGGTGCTGCTTCATCCAGATTGGTTGCTCCGTTGGCGGGAGGGTGAGTATCATGTGGTCCGGCTGCCAGTTTCCAGGAGGGGTGAGGTTCAGGTCTTGTTGAGATAGGGAAGACACTAACTAAACTGGCATGAAAAACTACCATTAGACATGTAATAAACAATGATCATTAGTATATTCTTAAGTAAATCCTTTGAACCTATTAATTGCATGCATATAATTAGAACATCACTCATTGGGACTTATATGGAGTACCAGGTTTAGGGGTCTTGGTCAGAGTGATAACATCGATCATGGGGTGGGCCTGTGCGCATCAAAGCAACTATGGGGCATGCTGACATTTGTTAGTTCTAAGGTGCAATATATTGTGACAGAGGTCTGGTTTTAGTAGGGGGCACACTGGGGTGGGCTTCACAGCAGGGTCACACTTCTGGTACATCAAAGGAATACATTAAGGGGCACAGGGTTATAGTGGCAGTCATTTTCCAACAGCAGGGTTAAGAGGGCACAGGCAGGTTTGTGGAAATGGATGATCTACAAGTCATGGTTCGGGCTGGTTCACACACAGGACAGTGATCTCAGAGGAAGAGTGAGATGTTACATTAGTATATTTGTTTCAATTGTCCCTGGTGCATCCGTGAGAAATGGAGCTGTTCCCACCTTGCGTTATATTTAAGGTAACAAGCTAATCCTTTTTATATTCTCCCTCCGATAATACTCTGCTTCTTGTACTGCCTCATCCCTTGCCGTTGCACCTTTTATTGGCATCCAAGCCCTACAGACACCTCTTAGGCTCTGCCCTCTCCTGGTGTATTCATCAGGTGTGCATGTCATATATATACCCCTATCCCCATCTAGATCCACCTTGACCTCCCTGTACCATTGCAACTCCCATGGCTCTTTAATCATTGTGTGGTATAGTTTGTCTACCCTGTCCCCATGATGGTGATAAACAGCTGTCAGCCGATACTTTGGTGGGTTTGACTCCCCAGTTTGTTTTTGCGCGTCTATCATGGTTGCTACTGTTGTCAGTTTGCCCATTGTTACCGTCATCATTGTTGAACTAGGCATAGATTTTGTACAACATCATATGCCCAACTGGCACACACAGAAAAATAGCAAAAGAAAAACGATGACTGGAACAAACATTTTCATTATAAAGCTGAACCACAAGGGTATCCAGTTGAACATGTTGTCGAACCAGTTGCTCAGCTCTATTCCTCATTCCTTCCCCATTCTCTCCCCAGGCTGTGTACTGCCGAGATGATGTGGGAGACGGTCCCATTATCCGCATCTTCAGAAGGAACGAATGTACAGCACGCCCTCCCGATTTTTCGGCAAACACCGCTGCCAATTGCTGTGAAGGTCTAGTATGTACCGGTTCTGCATTGTCATAAGGCGAAAGCCGCGGAGTTCCACCTTGATCCCATTGAATCCCTCTTCAGTATCGTTGGCCAGTTGGATCAGTTCCCAGCAGACGATTTGCAGCCATTTGGCGTTTGTTCGCACCTGAAGTCCTGGTGCCAGGAGGGAGGCAAAAAACATTTCAGCCAAATTGAACAATTTTTATTTATCAGGAATCTCAGAGAGAAGGTTAGATGATTCGCTGGAGATATAGTTGGATGACCTCCTTTTGCGGGACACTCTGTGTCGTAGCTCATTTTTAGACAGAATGTCGTATGTGGAAGGCTATATGGTTGCCGATTAGAGTGCTGCCGATATGCCAGCCGAATCTCCTGCTGCTGATATGCCAGCCGAATCTCCTGCTGCTGATATGCCAGCCACGTCTCTCCCCACTGGACATGGCTTTCTGGAATTACCATTAGTGCTGAGTGCAGGATGGCCAAGGCACAGGTACCCTTCCATGATGCCTGTAGATGTGGGTAGGCTTGCTTGCCATACACCCAATACATGTCCATGAGCGCTGCTCTGCCTTTTTTCATATCTGGGATGATGATCGTTTTGTTGCATTTTCTGTTAGTGCCCATTTGTACCTTCCTTTCACCATGGAAACAAAGTTTATGTGGGATTTCCTTCTATGTTTTGATGGGTTTCTCAAGTGCACTAACCCACGTGAGCTTTGCAATGTGGTTGGACCAGACAGGAGTACACGTTTCTTTGACCCATTGAAAGTTCTCTTCAGTTAAGCCTTGCAATGCCTCTGCTTTACATGTGAGACTTCTCATCATGCCACTTGTTTTCTGTGAATCTTGTCCCTTTGAAAACGAAAAACGGTTCTTTGATACAAATCACTCCTTGCAGCTTGCTCTTGCGTGTTCTCTTGTTCTGCAACATTTCTATTGTAACTGTGTATGACTGGAAGGTGCTCTGAATCCTACATAATGCGAGATAAATCAAGCATTGGGCATCCAACAAGGGGGCTTCTTGAGGTATTAGTATTTTAGGTGTACCTGAAGCATGCGATATGAGAGAGCAGACATAACAGCTCTCATTTGTAACTTGTTTTGCTGTTGCACTCATGTCTGAGTACCACTTGTTTGAGTGATCTGGGTGGCGAGGGTCTTCAATTTCATCTAATCCTAGGCCATGGTAAACATCATATCTTTTCCCTCCCGCCTCCCTTTTCCATCTCCTCCTTCCCCCTTCCCTTTTATTTATTATTTTCACTCTCTGGTAATTTATGGGAAAGACATTTGCCCATGTTGCGTCACTGAATTCACTAGCAGCTTGCCAGGACTGTGGTGCTGGATTGTTTTGTGTAATTGCAGGATTAAAGTGCATTACAGTGTCTTGTGAGGTAGGTTCTACAGTTGTATAAACATCAGTATTTGTCAGATCAGGCTCACTAACCCAAGAGTAGTCTTCATTATACTGATTAGCCTCATTATCTTTGCTTAACTCAATAGCAGCAAGTGAAAAGACATAGTTTTGGCAGTTCGGTTTTTATGCAACGTGGTAAGATTGTTGTTTACAGAGTCATTATGTTTCCACATAGTTGTGACTCCAGCCCATATGATGGTCGAGCGATCCCTTATCAGGTTGATCCCACTCCCCCCCCTCTTTCATATCCCCAGTTATGAAATTGAAAGTCCAGTACCAGGCTGCACAAAATAACATTACAGAAAACAATATTGCTGCAAACTTAAGTCCACATTGAAAATGATACCACATATTTACTCTACTGTCTACTCTATCACTATCTACATTCGTGTCGTTGTTAGTGAGGGTCCTCCTTTCCACCATTTTTCCACCTGAAGTGGCGATAAAAATTTGTTAAGTACACTGCAAAAATACTTTTCATACTTTTTTCCATTATTTTTGTTTCGATCAATACCACATTAATTTCTTATTCTTTTTTCAGCTATTCATTCTTTATAATTTTAATTTCTACAACTCTATTTTAATTCTATTAATGTTTTCCAAAACATAAAAACTAAACTTGTTTGCATACCATAATCAAAACTTAGTTAAATACAGGGATCTTTACAGATAACATGAAGTGATAACATGAAGAGAGAGGGAGAGAGAGGGAGAGAGAGACAGAGAGAAAGAGAGAGAGAGAGAGAGAGAGAGAGAGCTGTATGCGCTATATTATATATTATATATTTATCTTACAATTTTATTTGTCCACTTTTTTTAATGTGTTGCTCTTTAATTTGTTGCATTTTGCACATCTTTATTTTAGCCACTTGCAACTTCGTGGCTCTCGTGTTGCTCACATTGAGGGATTGTACGATGATGTGCTCTTCTCAATATTTCAACCCCTTCACTTTCACTGCAGCGGGGGTGCAATATACAACCTTGTAAGACCCATAAACCCTTGTAGAGTTCCACCTCCGGACGAAACTTCGCACATAAACATTTTCACCTGCCATTAATTGTCCCATTGGGCTGTCCTGCGCTAGCGCGGAAGTATCTTTCTCAGTTTTTTGTGTAAATGGTGGTGCGATCTTTCTTGCTATGCTACGCACTGCGCGTTTTAGTTTGGTAATGTATTCCTTAAATTCATCCCCCAGCACTGTGGCAGCTCTGTGAGCCTCTGATGCTCTTCTTACTGGGGAGAGTGGCGTATGAATGCACTGTGCCATCACTATTTCATGTGGGCTCAAATGGTGGTCCTTGCTTGGCTGCGTTCGCAGCTGGAACAGTGCTAGGGGCAAGCAATACACCCAGTTTTTCCTGAGGTTGTTACACAATTTTGACAGTTTGCTTTTGAGCAGGCCATTGATTTTTTCTATGGTTTTGTTCACCTGCGGGTGATAAATTGGAAATAATTTGTGTTTTACACCCAACAATCTAGTTACTTCCTTGAAAAGATCATTTACAAAATGCGTGCCATTATCTGATCTTATGACGTCACATATGCCCCACCTTGAGAAAGCCTCCCATCCAAAAAATGTAGCACCGCACTTCGCGTCTGGGTGAGGACATGGTCCAGCTTCCACCCATCTTACTATTACAATCAGATATCTTGCTCCATTGCATCTCTCCCCCATATCCGCGTAGTTGATGTGGAGCTCTATAAACGGGCCCACAGGAAGCGGTAGTGTTCCTCGCAGTGTTCTAAGAGTCATCCCTGAACTGTATGTTTGGCATGTTGTGCATTCCACTGTGAACTTTGACAAATGTTACTGCAAATTCCGAACAAACCAGTGTTTCTGTATTTCAGCTGCAATGTGCTGTTTAGTCACATGTGTTTGGAAGTGCAGTTGTTGAAATGCTATTTCTAACAATTCCACAAGCATCACTACCTTCCCTGTCAGTTCCTGTCACCACATCAAGTCTGTTGGTGACTGTTTACATCTTCTTTTTCCCCACAATTCTTGTTCCTCCACAGGTGCACATTTTTGGAGTTCAATTATTTGGGCAATTGATGTATGGCTGTATCCCTCCTCTGCTGTATCCGAACTGGGCATTTTTACAATGCACTCTAATGCTTGTGGGATATTAAAATATGCTGCTTCTTTTGCGGCAGGATCCACCGCTGCGTTCCCAAATGAGATTGCGTCCGTGTTATTGGTATGTGCACCTTACCACATGAACGTTTGGGCTTTAAATGATTATTTCATATGCTGTTGCCCTTTGAGTGGTGAGAATGCTTTTGGACCTTTCTAAAATGGCAAAGAGTGAGTGTTCTGTGTATATTGTCACTGAACAACCCTCCATGAAGGTGGCTCTTTTTTCTGTAGTGAAAGCTGCTGCAGCGAGACCTTGTTCGCACGCGAAGTAGCCCTGCTTTACTGACTGTAGAGTACTGCTGTAGTAGGCCAATGGCTTGTGCCCTAATGATGTCTTTTGTGTTATAACTTCTGTCATTAAAATGCCATTGCAGTGTGAAAACAGGAAGAACTCCCGATCCTAGTTAGGGTTAGCTGAAACGGGTGCATGCGAAAGGAGAGCCTTCAAATTGAAATACTGTGTTATCATTTCTTGTGTCCATTTTAATGGAACGTTGTCTTTCTGTGTTTCTTTTAAACCCTGTAATAGTGGGTGTGTATATGCTCCATAGTCAAGTATCTATGCGCGACAGTAATTACAAATACCAAGGATTTTTTGAATGTCTTTTACTGTTTTTGGCATCATTAGATGGTGTATTGCTGCTGCTCTGTCTGGTATTATTCTTTTACCACAAAAGTGATGGGTGGAAGGTTTCGAATGAATCTGTACCACTGGCGTTGCTCTGGGCAACTTTCTACACCACTGTTTTTTAGCCCGTCTGCGCCATTGCAAATCAGTCTGGTACTGCCATCAATGGTACTTTGTTCACTGCACCATAGGGAACCAAGCTGCACCTCACTGAGGAGACGTGGGTCCGTTGCTCGCTGCACCATAGGGAACCAAGCTGCTCCTCACTGAGGAGGGCCATCACCTCTTTGTTTTTGCTTTGTCACCCCGAGTAGGACGGGTATGCCCAGACATGGGTCCCATGTGACCTAGCAGTTCGGGCTGGGCGGCCCCTTTTGGATTGGAGCCAAGCCTGATTTGCATATGGTCTTTCCCCTTCTGTAATGGCTTGGCTGGCAAAGAACAGTGGTCTGGAGGGTTGCCCAGAGCAACGCCAGTGGTTAAGATTCATTCTTAACCATCCAGCCATCACTTCTTTGTTTTTGGTATTATTCTTTTGCCATCTTTTGAAATCAGTTGTCCTAAGTACAGTACCTCTGCTAAGCAATATTGCAACTTACCTTTGTCCACCTTCTGCCCTTTTGTTGCTAATAAATTTAGAAATGATATTGAATCAGCCCTGGTCTGTTCTTCACTCTTGTTGCAGTTGAGCAAGTCATCTACGTATTGAATTATCATGCTCTCTACATTTATGTTACCAAGATCTTCATGCAATATTATGTTAAAGATACAGGGGTTCTCACAGTACCCTTGTGTTAATCTACAATGCTCGTATCTGTTGCCCCCCCAATGTGAATGCTGTGAGGTACTGGCAACTTGGGTCAAGTGGTATTGAGAAGAAGGCATTCTTCAAGACCACTACTGTAAAGAAAGTAGCATCTTTAGGTATGCAAAATAAAATTGATGCAGGGTTAGGCACTGGTGGAAATTCTTTCTGTATGATGTTATTAATTGGGCGTAGGTCCTGGATCATCCTCCAAGCCCCACCCCTTGCTTTTTTGATCGGGAAAATTGCAGTGTTACATGGTGAATTGGACGGCACTATTATCCCTTGTAATAATGCAAGTATTGTTTCCCGTATCTCTTCCTCTGCATCTCTTGATAATTGGTACTGTTTTACTCTAGGCGGTATTGCACCTGGTTTCAATTTTATTTTTATGGGCGTGACCTCTTGCGACAGTCCCACATCATGGGGGCCTGTGGTCCATAATTCTGGCAGTACCTTTTCCATATCTTCCTCAAATATAGTGGGTGGCAAATTAATACTAGCCATGAGAGGGTTTTGTATTTCTCTGTGTTGGATCATGATGTCACATGGTACACTTATTTCCATTATTGTTTCCCCATCAGTATCATTGTCCGTAAATAATTCTTCATCAGTTAAATCACGTAAAGTTATGTTTGGAGCTATGCACTGCACTGTTCTCCATTCGCAACCATCTGTGTCCAGTCCTATCACTGCAATACCTTTACTTGACACTTGTACCCCTTCCAGATCAATAGACAAAATTGAGCTGGGTACGGGTACGACATCTGTACGGAAGACAAAATCAGATGGCACTTTCCACTCCTTTCGTGTTATCTCTGGTACCACCCGGTCAAGCAACCTTGTCCCATGTCCATCTCTATGGGCACCCCCTTACAGCAATTTTGTTTGTCATAGTTCTTATCATCAACATCGCCCTTACGGGGCACACCCCTGGAGTGGAACACACTATCCCCTGCTCAGTAAATGAGATGGTCATATTCAACTCACTCAGGAGGTCTCTTCCCAACAAATTTAATGGCGAGTCTTCATGATATAGTAGAGGTGCTCGCACTTTTTTTCCCCACACCATTATGTCAAGCTCTTTTGTGTAAGGAACTTTTAAAATGGCCCTAGCGAACCCTTGTGTTTCCAAATCTTTCCCCGAGAGCGGGAATCGGCCTTCCATGAGA
Organism: Ambystoma mexicanum; assembly: GCF_040938575.1. NCBI lineage: Eukaryota > Metazoa > Chordata > Amphibia > Caudata > Ambystomatidae > Ambystoma > Ambystoma mexicanum. The sequence continues at coordinate 1,042,255,858 of NC_090934.1, read as the reverse complement.
CACGATTTTTCAGCTCCGAGTATACCATAAAGATTAACTGTTTGTTGCCTATCTCTGCCCCCACTAGTGGTTTCTCTTCTGCACGTAGGGTAGTGGATAGGACTGGACACGCAAGTGTTTTCTGTGGGCTGTCCTAATCTTCATATGTCTCAATTCCTGGAACAGACAATACATTGTCCCCCACTACGGCTGCTCCGCGAAAAGGTGCCGGTGCGCCATTTGCAGAAGTTTCAAAAATATTAGTTTTTGTGTTTCCCATAGTGTTCTGCCTTGCCATTTGTTGCTGCATTTCACTCTGTTGTGGTTCATTATAGCATTGTTCATTCTTGCCACTCCCTCACATTGTTAACCCACAGTTGCCCTTGGTAATAACCCATTGGTCGCATTCTGCACTCTCTCGAAAAATGTCCCCACCTCCTGCAGTTCCAACATGACCCTTGTGGTCCTCCTCTCATTCCTTGCCCTCCAAATCCTCTATTTCCCATTCCTCCAATTCCCCCTCTCTGTCCTCGGTACCCGCTTGTCCCCGCTTGTCCTCTTGCGGACCTGCCCTGCCATTGGGGGCCTCTGTACTGCTTCTCTCCATTCCATTGCTCCTGTCCGTTTGCAGACCAAGCTGTTGCCATCCTTGCTGGTGTGTTTCCTAACCCCTCCTCTCCTTCCCCAGCTCTGTCAGTGGATGCTGTTGCATTTATCGCCGCGACCTTCACTAATTTATTTTGTACTATCTTTCATTTGTCTGCCATCGTTTTCTCTGATATCTCTCTTTCTCTTTCTTTGATCCTCCTACAATGGTGCACAATTATGCTCTGGATCTCTGGCCACCCGTTGGCTTCTATCCCAGCTATTTTATTCAAAGCCTTCTGTACCTCCGTCGGGAGACCCTTTTTGGTTATAAAGTAGAACAGGGCGGTGGATTGGTCCCACGCCGTGCCCGTTTCATATCTCCACCGGTCCTGCACCCGGAAGATGAATTGCGTAGGCTCCTCCTCATCTCCCATAGTGCATTTCATCACTAAGTGTAAATCTGGAGTATCTGGAAAACTTCTCCGCAATGCATCCCATACTTGTGCCCTTAGGTTATTAAATGATGACCCATCATGGCGGTCACAATTCATTGTAAGCCCTGGGAAGCCCACCTTCACCCACACTGCGTCTGCTTGGTCACCAACGGCGAACACTAATAAACTTTTTACATCCCCTACAGCTAATGGCATCCCTGCTGTGTTCTTTTCAAATGCATGTATCCACTTCCCCGCCCCACCCGAAAGTGAAGGGAGAAGTTTCAGCAGGTTATTCTGTGCCTATGGTATGTAGTGTGGTCTCCTTGCTCCCTTATTTATCAGGGGCATCTGTAGTTTGCCTTTCCTCCTTTTGTACTCATGGTTCTCTTCTTTGTTTTACTTAACAACATGTTCCCTACTTTTTTCCTCAACCTTCCTTGCCATCTTGGAGCAGCCCTCTCATCCTCTTGGTCAAATGGAAATGGCAGCGGGGACCCCGCTGTTGCTGCCCCATCTTCATACTCATCTAGATCGCGTCATACTTCCTCTATCTCTTCTTCTTACTCTCTTCCTCCCTGTCCCTCCCCTCTTTGGCTGTCTGGTGTTCCAGGTCATATTATTCTTACAGGTTTGCCATTTAAATGGAAAAGGAACTCTCCTGATTGCCACTCCTGCTCCTGCCCATTCAGTATTGGTGCTGTTGGTGGCGGGGGCGGTGTAGATCCCCCCGCTACACTTGGTGGAGGTGTGAGATCCACTGCTGCTAATGGCGGTACTGCCCCTCCCCCGGGCAACATTTGGCCCTTATCACACACAGCTCTTAATCGCGTTATTTCCATTTGGGCATGTGCAAGCTCCCTCTCTAAATTTCCAATCAACTGTGCTACATTCACTGGAGGGGCACTAGTTGGTCCGTATAACCCTCCAGTTTCATATGGTGAAGGGGCTGTGTCAGCCGCTGCTGCCGGGGTGCTCAGTGTAGTGGGTGCCTGCACATACAGGGGCTCACTGTACCCCACTGGTAAATTCTAGTGAGGTCATTCTCTCTTGTTTTTATTGTACATTCCTCCCCACTGTAGCACCCTCTCTCTCCTCAGGGGTCTTCTCTTTCTCTATGGATGTGCCTTTACTTACATCGCCACTAGGGGTTGCCTCCTCAAACATTTGCCATACATCTAGTACTTCCCTCCTATTTTGCAATTGCTTTCCCCTGTATATTGCTAGCAAATGTGTTGATACAAGATCCAATACTCGTTTCTCAAAAAAGACCCTCACTCTGGCCATATTGGCGACGCACCCTCTCCTTTTATTTCAGTCAGCCACTGATCGTGGTATTTTTGTATTTTCTCACTATACAAAGGGTGGTGTTGACAGAAATGTGCTAATGGTGTGTTCCCTTCCATGATACTGTATTTCTTGCTCTTACAAGTGTTCACTCTTTTTCTGGGTAGATTTACACAATGTCAGTGAACAAACTCACTCCCTTCTTTGACACCTCTTTTCAACCTTATTTTTACTGTCAACATCAAAAAATACCAATCACCTTTTTTACTTACACCCTTTTGCAGGAATCACAAATTATTTACTAACATTTCCCATCAGACCTTATTTTGGAGACTATGCAGACACACATGAACTTCTTGACAAACCAACACGGAGAACTTTAACACATTGAACATGTAACATATACTACCTTTCAGTTTTACTCCCCCTCTGGATCACTTTAGATTTTACCCCTTGTTCTTATCTTCTCAGTTACTCCCCACCCCTGAGCCCCCTTAGGCTAACGCTTAAAGAATTCTGCTCACACGGAAAAAGAATATTCTAAATTACTACTCCGAGACTACTAAATATATGAGACTCCTACTTTTTTCTTTTTATCTCCACTTGTTCCTTGCACTGGTTGAGACAATGCTATGCAGCACCGCCTTCTACCCCCCTTTGGATCTAGGATCCCGTATTCCTTTTAATCCCTTTTTCCACAAAAACCTAATGGCCACATAAAGGATAGATAATAAAAAGACTCAGCCACATTCACACAGGCCCTGAACTCAGCCTCACTTTCTATTTTCCCACTATGTTGTCCCTCTTGTTTTTTTATACCCCCTTCTCAATGTTTTCCCTTCTCCCCTGAGAGTCTCGCAACTGGTACTCACGTGTTCAGTAGGGTGGTCCGAGAGCCGCCATTCATGGTCTATCCACAATCGGGTCTGCACCCCAACCAAGCTGTGACCTGCCTTGCTGAGTAGTTAGTTGGGTATTTACAAAGATGACTGGGACCCTTGGAGCCTTTCATTCTGCGCGCAAACTGGTCAACCGTGGAGGCAATGGTTTTGCTGGGGGCATCCCGGATCTCGCTGCACGGCACTGGGCCTCGGGGCACCCGTCTCAATTAGGTTGCGGGGGTCACCAAATGTAAAGGCTCACTTCCCGTCTTACACATGTAAATACAAATAAATATGAAACACCCCAATTAGGAATGAGACTAAGAGAACAGGTTGCAAGAGTTATTTTTCTTTATAAAGAAATGGCATCCAGAGAATTCTGCTGCCTCGAGAGCGCTCTGGCAAACATTACAAAGACATGAACTTATCAAGGGACAAAGCGTCATAAATGACATCACTCTATATGGGACTATAATTGCTGGGGATTGGATGAACGACGTGATACATATGGAGCTATGGGCTCTGCTTCATCCGGATTTGTTGCTCCGTTGGCGGGAGGGTGAGCATCACGTGGTCCAGCTGCCAGTGTCCAGGAGGGGTGAGGGTCAGGTCTCGGTGAGGTAGGAGAGACACTAACTAAGCTAGCATGAAAAACTACCATTAGACATGTTATAAACAATAATCAGTAGTATATTCTTAAGTAAATCCTTTTGAACCTATAAATTGCATGCATATAATCAGAACATCACTCATTGGGACTTATATGGAGTACCAGGCTTAGGGGTCTTTGTCAGTGTGATAAAATCGATCATGGGCTGGGCCTCTGCGCATCAAAGCAGCTATGGGGCATGCTGACATGTTAGTTCTAGGGTGCAATATATTGTGACAGAGATCTGTTTTTAGTAGGGGGCAAACTGGGTTGGGCTTTACAGCAGGGTCACACTTCTGGTACATCAAGGGAATACCTTAAGGGGCACAGGGTTATAGTGGCAGTAATTTTCCAACAGCAGGGGTAAGAGGGCACAGGCAGGTTTGTGGAGATGGATGAGCTACAAGTCATGGTTCGGGGCAGTTTACACACAGGACAGTGATCTCAGAGGAAGAGTGAGATGTTAGATTAGTATATTTATTTCAATTGTCCCCGGCGCATCCATGAGAAATGGAGCTGTGAAGCTTTCAGACAGAGTGAGAAAAGGTGGGGGCCATGAGCACAGTGTGCACGGCGCTGCAGAGGGCAGGGAAGCCTTTTTGTATTATCGCAGTGAGGCCTATTTCAAAGATGAAGTCGAGGGCACACAAAATGGAAGCCAAGTTTCCCTCACAACAGCCCCGCTTATGCTACTGTTAGCACGCGGGCAAAGGAGGCGTCCCCCGCTATTGTATGAGCAAGTGGTCCACATCGTGCTGAATGTGTGAGGGGGGCCTAAAGGACCCCTCACTCCCACACACTGGCCACACCATCCGCACACCCATTTCCCCTATAATCCCCTCATAAACCTCTGGGTGGATTTCCTTGAACTGCCCTGTTGCATCAAATTACAATATGCATTAGTCATTGTTGACATCTTCTCTGTTTGGGTTGAGGCTTATACATGCAGACAGGCAAATGCCATAACTGTAGTGAAAATTCTTATAAGAGATTTGATATCAAGGTTTGGAGTCCTGGTACTACTCATGATCACTGCAGCCAAATCCAATTTGATATCACACATGTGTCTTCTCATGTGAATCAGCTCAGCTGTGGAAGCTGTTGTGCATTCTGGCCAGACAGTATGGCCCTGCCAAATGACAGGACAGGAACCGGAATCACTTCTACTTTGTTGTCTTTGTGAGGGTTGACCATGTTCTCTGCCAGAGACAGCCACTCTACTGGAAGCTGCCTTGGGCCCAGCATCAAAGGAACATACCCATTCAAAGGGAGTAGCCTCACAACAGGATACTGCATTTCTAAATGCTTTTTATCCTAGTGAGAAGGGAAGTGGGTGTGATTAGTGTACACATAAAAGAGCTGCACAATGGGGTAGGATTTCCACTGTGTTGTTTCTCTAAGCCTCACTCTCTCCCCTTCCTTTTCCCTCCACTTCCTCTATAGAAAGGCGCTTTCAGTGTGATGCCAGAAGGGCACAGTTCTGTTCTTTGAAGAACAGGGATTGGATTCCTAAAGCAGGCTAGATTTAGTTCAATAACCTGCAGGCTATTGACTTTAAAAGAAGGGATTGTGTACCACTTCTTCAGATGTTTGGACTGCAACCCTGGAAGATTTAATTGGACATTTGTTGGGACAATTTACTTTATCGAGCCCTCCCCCAGTTAGGAGAAGAATGATTGTCGAAGGAAGAGGTGAGTTCTTTTCCCGACCTATACCCAAGGCACATTGGGGTTGAACCCGCTGCTGGAACAAGCCTCTCTTCTCTGCCAGCCAAACTGTTGCCAGTCCCTCAACTTGGTGAAGTACCTAACAAGCCTCCAATGCTGTGTGCCAAGGAACGAGGACTGAACTTGTCCCTGAGACCCCTCAATGGGACTCATTGTCACGATGAGCAGACCAGATCACCCCGGCCCAGCAGCAGTGGGAACATTGGGGCACATTAAGGGCCCTGACTGGATCAAGTCTCAAAGGAGGACTGCCTGGACCCAGTCTGCGAGGAACTCCTGCCAGCAATCTTCCACAAACCTGCAAAGAAAAGCCAGAGACCATTGGGCCTCACATACTCACCTGCTCGGACTTACCTGTGCCTCTAGCAATGCCCGGTTGTTCTACGAGGACTCCAGCTTTCATCGGTCAGCGGCACCTGCAGAAGCAAGACAAGGAAAACAAAGTTAACTGCTTAGCTCATTCATCGCGCTCTGTCAGCGCCGCACATTACTCACCACTTCTGTCGCCATAGACCAGATTCATTCATCATGCCGGCTCACAGGTACCTGGAAAAGAGACGGAAAGAACAGGTTAGATCATGCAAACCGCACCTGACCTCATGCTGGCCCCCTAGACAGAAGACAGGCCACCCGGACCCACTGGCTCAGCCGCTGGCATGCATTGCACCAAACCAATGCACACCGAGGAGGGCTTAGTGCCACAACAGCGACACAAGCTACAACAGTGAAATGAACACAGACTGCGGCACAAAGCAAAGGACAACACAGATAATAGGACACGGACAACATACAATACCACGGATTACACGGACAATAACAAGCAGAGCAACACAAGCAACACGAGTTGCGACCACAGCAGCACTGGGTTGCCACCCAACTTCAAGGGTCAGTGACATAACTGGATCCTACAGGACATTGCGTCCCTGCTAAGACTAAGCAGGAAGGAGAGCCCACCAACCAAATACACAAGGCGAGAGCGCCCAAAGTAGGGAACGCGTGTGGAAGGAGCAGTGTGGGTGTCACAGGTGGCAGGCACAGACAGTCTCACTCGCCACCCTTTCCCCTGTCATAGGAGCTGACCCAAGGCCAGTCCAGGGAACAAAAGACGCGCAGCGCCTCAAACCAGGGAAGCAGACACTCCACGCATCATTGCCGGACGTCCCTGCAGAGACAAGTTGAGCATAACAGAACATGAAGCCTCTTTCAAACCTCTGCCTGGGTGTCATGGAAGCCTCAGACTCCACCGATTAGCCCAGTTACTGGGGCAATTGTGTGCCGAGGTGCACACCACCCAACAAGAAACCAATGCCCTGAGAAGAGAACTCATTGTAAACCATGGTCGCACACAAGAACTAGCCTAGCAGTTACTACAAACGCAGGTAGGGCAAGCCCCGCTGCCTGGATCTGCTCTGTCTACCACACCTCCGCAGCCCACGCCCATGCAGGTTGTCCTCCCTGGAGCTGAACACCTCGCCCCGCCAGAACGCTTCACATGTGATAGCAACAAATATGCAATATTCATGAATCAGTGTCGTTTGCACTTCCTGTGCAGACCAGGGACTTTCCCAAATGACCAGTCAAGCGTCACGTTCATGCTCTCTTATCTGGGAGGCAGTGCTGCAGATTGGTCGATTCCCTTGGTCAACCGTGATGATCCATTGCTTTGTGATTTCAGGGGTTTCCAACACGAGCTCGAGATGCTATTCGCCCGGCATACCAGAGGTCAAGCCTTGGATAACGAGCTGCTGTCCCTCCGACAAAGAAACCAGTATCTATAAACGTACATCACCACCTTTAACAGGCTACTAGCTGAAACCAATTGGCCAGAACAAAAAATAACCATGCTCTTTTAGCGGGGCTTGTGAGGAGAGTTAAAGGACGTGTTGGCTCAGGTAGTGAATCATGCTGAAGGGTGTGCAGAATACATTGACTTGGAAGTGCAACTAGACCACAGGCTACAGGACCAGAAGAACGATCGAGCCCGGTCAGAAGGACGAACAGTGTATGTGCGACCCAAAGAAGCTCAACCTCGACAACCCGAGACCCATCCAGAACCCAGAACCAAAGCAAATTGGAGGCTTGCGGAGCCCTCTTACCAAAGCTGAAAGAGAAAAGAGAAGGCAACAGCAGCTATGTACTGCGGCAAGCCAGGCCATTTTCTTCGTGAGTGCCCAGTGAAACCACCCAGAAAGAAAGTGGGGCCACAGACAAAGACATGGAACCTGATTCGGGAAACTCCAATGCCCGGCAAGCCTTGGGGTCCACTTGTCGAGCAAGGAGAAGGAATTACCTCAGACCTCGCACCTAGTCGTACCCGTTATCCTGATAAGCCACGACCAGCCGTCCAAAATGCACGCCTTGAAAGCGTACTGGACAGCGGCACAATTGGCAGTTACCTGGATCAAGACTTGGCAGAAAAGGTGGTTCTACCCTTCTGGAAGAAATTGGCAAAGGAAAACATCATGGCAGTTAAAGGCACCCAATTGTCCTCGGGTCCTGTAACACGCTGCATGGAAGAAGTGACACTTCTTTGCCAGGATGCTCACCGGGGGAACATCGTCTTTGATCTCATCAGCGCTCCGCAATTCCAGATGATCCTGGGACTACCCTGGCTGGAGGCGCACAATCCTCAAATCGATTGGCGCTTAAGAGTGTTAACCTTCTCTGGTGACTGCTCTGAAACTTGCTATGAAGAAAAGGCCCCCTCGGGTGAACAGGTGAAGCGCATCCTGAAGCGAAGAGCAACGATCGGTATGATAGGGACACTCCCACCAGAATATCTAGACTGTCAAGATGTCTTCCAGAAGGAACAAGCAAACACGCTTCCTCCACACGCTTCCTACGACTGCCAAATCAACTTTATACCTGGTCCCCAGATCCCTTGTAGCCAGATTTATGCACTAACAGAACAAGAAAACAACCACCTAAAGACCTACCTAGACCAGTACCTGGCAAACGGCTTCATCCGCCCATCCAAGTCACCCGCAGCCCGACCCTTTTTTTTGTGCCCAAACGGAAGGAGACCTGAGGACTTGCAAAGATTACAGGTACCTGAACCAGATCACGGTAAAGAACCGATACCCCTTGCCACTTATCCCAGAACTCTTAGACCAAGTCAAGGAGGCCCAGATTTACATCAAGCTAGACCTTAGAGGGGCCTACCACCCAGTAAGGGTTAAAAAGGGAGATGAATGGAAGACTACCTTCTGTACAAAGTATGGTCTGTACGAGTACCTGGTCATGCCGTTTTGGCTATGCAATGCCCCGGCAGCATTTCAGTTCTTTATGAAAGATGTGCTCCGGGAGTTGCTTGATTTCTGCGCTTTAGTATACATCGACGATATCCTGATCTACTCAACTTCAAGGCAAGATCATGTCGCCCACATCCGAGCGGTCCTCCAAAAACACTGGCAGCACCATCTGTACGCCAAGCTAGAAAAATGCTCCTTCCACATTACCAAAGTCACGTTTTTGTGTTTCATCCTCACCCCGCGTGGCATTCAAATGGACAACCACAAAGTGGACGCCATTCTAAACTGGCCATTACCAACATCTGTGAAAGGAGTTCAGAGCATCCTCGGTTTAGCAAACTTTTACGCCGGTTTACTCCAGGGTTCTCCCAGATCGTCCATCCGATTACCTCGCTACTTCAGAAGAACAAATGCTTTAGTTTGTTGTTAAGAATTTCAATCAGGCACACACCCAGGTCTCGCCTACTATGTAGTGCACAATGAAACCCTTATTTATTTTTGTCTATAAGTTCAATATTCTGAATGATATACCTCTCATATCACACCCATCTCAAAATAACCCCCAGGTCACAGTGTACCAGGAATCAGGCTCGTTTGTAAAGGTAAATATTTATTTATTTATTCATATTCAAATCACACATAAGTTTTAATATATATACTCGCATCACCAGGTGGTCACAATACAATTCAAAATAAGTAAAACAATTGAATTCACTTATATTAATGCAGAATATAAAACACAGGGAAACAGATAGCGTTTAGGTTAATATTTCCCCCTGCAAATTATTTAAGGTACAAATGAGCAATCCTACACAGATGTAATTAAGCAGCAGGTATTCAGGAATGAAATATAATGGGCCTCATTCCGAGGTTGGAGGTAGCCATGGTGCTATTAGGGCCATGGCTACCCCCTTACCGCACACCGGGTCTGGTTTCCCTGAATGGGGAATTATCTGGCCATTCCAACCTTGGAGAACCAGGTACTTCCCCATTCAGGGAACCCATCCCCATTCCTATTCGAGCCCCCATAGGGCTCAATGGGAATGGGGACCATGTTAATAACGGGCCCGTTGTTAGCATGCTGGTCCTTTAGCGGCTCCCACTAAGGTCACCTGGTAAAACAAGCTGCCCTTAGTGGGACCCGCTAATGGACCTTGTACTGCGGCAGTAAGGGGTTAACATTATCGGCGCCATTAACCCCTCACCACCCACCTCAGAATGAGGCCCTATGTCTATAGTTTGGATGCAATCTTCCCACCCCAAACAAGAGAGAAAACCGTTTTTGGAATTTGAAACTTTAAAAATGACAGGTGAAAATGGCTTTGTAAAATAATGCAAAAGGGTGCAAAAATGCTTAAATGGAGAAAACTTCTTAGCAAAGCAACACTAAACAGAACCTAACAAACATGAGCTACAATATAAATAACAGTACACACTTTAGATCAGTATAGGATTTGAAAAACACTTTAAATGGGAAAAAGACACATGTAAACTTTGGAAAACTGCAATTCGTTGCAAAATGTCACTATGGGATATTTGAAAAGAATGGGACAAATGCACTGTTCTGCAATTCGTTTCTATCTATACATTTGAAGAAGTTATGGAGGCTTTAGTGAGAGGCATTTTTGCAAAACAGGCGCGAAAATGAAAACAGAAATTTGGTTTTAAAAATGAGAGATGGGTTTCATTAAACTATATTAATGACTATGAAAAAGAGAATGCCACACATGAATCTTCAGTTACATGGCCAGAGTAACCCTTCACGTGGTGGATACTCGATTCCTTTCTGGGAGTTACTTTACTTACTCAAAATCACTAATGACTTAGGGTATGGTAAAACAAATGAGGAAACGCAGCACAAGAATGGTTTTGACAATACTAGGGTTCTAAATTTAAAGATGGGATGGGTTGAGATAGGATAAGACAATGCAAATATACTATGGGTCACTATTGGAGTCAGCTGCAAGATGAAGAGTTCTGGACAAAATGAATAAGTCAGTAGCAAGACGCTGCACAGAAATATGGATGTGTTATGGAAGCAGTGGTTCCTATGTGTTGTGAAGTTCCTATATTTATACTATCAAATGACATCACCAAGTTTATGGTGTGGGCAGAATTTCAAAACACACCCCCACTGCTGTCAGTGGCCACAACCACTTGCCTTGTATTGGTTGGCATTCAGAACAGAGCTGTCATCTTTATGATGGGATTTAGGAACTCCCACATTGATTTTGACCAAAACTTAACTTTTGCACAAATGTACATTTATAATATTATGTACCCTCATACAATTGGACACATACATTTCATAGTTGATGGGCTATATTCATATTCAATTCCCATCTCTGTGAGAGTTGTCTTTCTCATTCTATGGAATGTTATCAATTTTTATCATAACAGTTTGGATTAATAACTTCTAAATTGGTAGATCTCTGGGCGCTTATCTGTGGATCCTGTACATACAATTGTAGGCTTACAACAATAATAGTTCTGCTACAATGAGGATTTTTTTGTAACTTTGGTTCCTTAAGTGGTACAGGTTTCATCAATGTCTTCAAAGCAAAAGCCTAAAATTAGGTTAACATCTACCAATTTTTAGATTTATCTTCCTTTAGGTTGGACAGTTAAAGAGTTTCAAATGTAACCACAAATAAAGATTTTAACACCAAAAAGTTCATTTGAACCAAGTTGTTTTTCTCTCCTTTCAACAAACAACAGCTTCCCTTGATCATGGTGGGGTGTAAAGGGAAGCATCCTGTCCCTCCCCAGCAGAGCCTGTCCTTTGTTCTTGGCTCAGCCAAAAGACAAATGCCTAATGAAGTCTATTGTGCTCCATATGCAAATACCTCCAGCAGCTATTAGCTTTCCTGTAGCAAGGAGTTGTCAAACTTTCCCAGGCTTGCCACTGTCCAATCAGAATTAAGCAGTTACTTAACTCCAATACTGGGTTGCTTTAGAACTCACAATAAATTATTTTCTTTAACACATATACAAATAAGCACAGTTCATAATGGTTTGGACATTTAAAATAATTTAACCCTTCACAAACATGCTTTAAATAGGCGAATTTTGCAATTTCTTCAGGAAACACAAACACCTTTAAACTGGGTTTGACATCTAATTTTCCTATGCAGCTGTCAGGCAGTGAGGCCATGGATTCCTCTGACTGTACTGGATGATCTGTGGTTTCAGCACACTTTAATTTCAATAGTTCACTTGGAAAATGCCTGACATTAGCACCAAAACAGCACTTTTAAGATTGCAATTGATAAAGAGAACTGTATTTTAAAGGCATTTTCGGATTTTAACCCACTTCTGTGACAGCACCTACTGGCATTCTCCTGCAGGGAGTTCTTGTGTTGACATCAACATTGCCTGTGTGTGGCAAGGTGGTCCAGCCTTTTTGTGATTTATGGACCATGTGCGGTTTTGCAGATTTGGCACGCACAGGGGTTTTCCCCCATTGGCAAAGGGGTGTAGTATGGCGTATTGGCATGGGGTGAAATATCCCACACATTCCCCCTGAATTCAGTTTGAAGTCCCGTTGTGGGGTATTCAGGCGCGTGGGATTTTTCTCTTCTGTCCATGTGAAGAAATCCGGTTGCTTCTCCCATCAGCGATTGATGCGACATGCTCTCCTCGCCGTTTCTGGTTGGAAGTGTGGAGCAATCTCCGGATCTCTTGGGTTTTTCCTCCTGGTCTCCTTGGTGATTAGCTGGATTTAATTCCAGTACTAGAAAACAGAACATAGCACGGTTATGGAATTTTCCCCACTACTGTTCCCGAGGGGTGTAGTGGGGCGGGGTTTATAATGATAAAACCGAAATGAAAAATCTCAAACAAAAAGGTGGAAAAAAAAGGTCGAAAAAAAAGTTGCTTTTTTTATGCCGTTTTTTATTTTTTTTTACCATTTTTTTTTTTAATCCCGGACCCCAAAATAAATATATAATTAAAAAGAGTAATTCGACTTATTTTTTTTCGAGATTTTTTTTTCAATCTTTTTGTTATTCGAGATTTTTGTTTCGAGATTTTGACCGACCACCGTGGGGTGGATGCATGCATTTAATAATAAGTGACAATATTCCCCACCTATATTCAATGATAGCCTTAACACTTTTCTTGCACGTACTTAATGAACATTTAATAATTCTTTTTAGATCTCCGGATTTTCCCCTCTGGGTTTCTGGTATGCTTTTCTATTTGCTGCAAAGAATGCCTGGGATGGCAACTCTTTAGCTGGTTTATATGGACCCACTTGTCTTCCCCTTCTGTCATATTTCCCTTGGAGATGCAGATTCTGTAGGCGACTGGTGAGATTCTGTCCACAATTTCAAAAGGACCCCGCCAACTTAGGAGAAATGTGCACTCCTTGGCTTGGTTCCTTTGGAAATTGTACAAGTAGACCCTGTCTCCTACTTGATATTCCTTTTTAGTTGTCTTAAGATCATAGTGGGTCTTCATACTGTCTGCAGATCTTTCTAGATTCCGCTGAGCACACGCAAAAGCAAGTTCAAGGTATTTTCTCAGATTCTCAACATGCTCATGAGTTGTGGAGACATTTATCAAGGTCTGCTCTTGGGTTCCATAGAGCAGATGCTGGGGTAGCACCATCCTTCGTCCAGTCATCAGCTCAAATGGAGACATTTTTGTTGCAGAAGAACGTTTAGATCTGATGGCCATCGGGACAAGGGGTAATCGAATATCCCAACTTGGCCCAAAGTCTGCCACAAACTTTTTTAATATGCTCACAATAGTTTTATTGTACCTCTTAACTCCACCACTAGAGGACAACCAGTAGGCAATGTGTAGTTTCCTTTTTACCCCAAGTAACTCCCACATCTCTGTCATCATTTTGATAGTGAAGTGACTACCTTGGTCTGATTCAATCCTTTGGGGTGGTCCAAAATGTGAGAAGATGTGATGGATCATCAGGGCAGCTGCTGTTTCTGCCTTGAAATTTGGAGCCGGGAGACATTCCACCCATTTAGTAAACACGCATTTTATGGTTAACATGTATGTGTTCCCCCTAGAGGAGCGAATCATGGGCACAATGAAATCGACTTGCAAATCTGAGCAAGGCAGTGTCATCAGCCTCTTTTGGAGGGGAGCACGGTGTGTGAGTGATGTTGGATGAAATTGTTCACACACAAGACACCCCTTCAAGTATTGGTTGAGGTCCTGCCCCATGTGTGGCTCGTATGCAACCTCTCGCAAGATTTCTAATGTCGTATGAAACCCCTGATGACCGGCTCTGGCCGCATCATGGGCTTAGCATCAGGGTTCAGAATGAGGTAGGGACCACCCACTGGCCACAGCCAGATATAGATCTCCTCACAAACAAATCATCTTGGATTCGGAACATTTTTGGACATTTCATCAACTCTCTGTGGTCCTCTTTCCCAATGCAATCAGTATCCGTCAGGGGAAAGTTCTCAGGGTCCTCAATGTGTTGGTAAATCTTACCAATTATTGGATCCCCCTTTTGAGCCATAATCAAATCAGCATCTGGGGTCTCCTTACACCACTGGGCAGTTGAGAGTTAATTGTGAGCATTTGTCTGGGACCTAGTGATAGCAGTGACCTGGATTTCCACCAACAGGGACGCAATCTCAAGTAGATCCACTTGGATGGCTCCAGTTTTGGCCAGCTGATCAGCTAGGTGATTTCCAGTTTTGTCTGGTCCATCTACCTTAGAATGACCCTTGATCTTTTTCTAGAAGATGGTCATCCCACTAGAGGTGACCAGATCATCAATATTCTGTATTAATTTTCCAGTTTTTAGTGGTTTATTGTTAGCACATAGCATGCCTCTGGTTTACCAATTAACCAGGTGCTCCACAAACCCGTTCTGTACATAATCAGTATCAGTGATTATGACCAGTTGGTGTGGTTGGCGTTGGACAGTAGTGAGGATGGCTTGATGCACAGACATCAGCTCTGCACTTGACTACTACAGGGGTCAATTTTGTACCAAGCAAAGGGCTCTGGGGCATCATTCACCCAGCCTTTCCCCACGCCGGCTACAAGTTCCTTTTCCCCGTTGTTGTCAACATGGTAGGAGTACCCATCCACATAGACAGTGGGCATTCCCTCACACTTGTCTTCTTCATAGACTTTGTGTGGGTAATTGAGGCCTCCATGTTGTCCTTGATTTTAAGACTTTCATCCTCGAGACCATTTTCTCTGGCACAATCATGCAAGTCAACCAGACCTTGTGCGAGAGGACTCTTCTTGTTTTGACCATATCTGACCTCCACAGGAAAGCCTTGAATTGACTGAATCCAGGAAGTAATTTGGAAATTACTAACGTTTCTGGCCCGGATTCTGTCACTTTGAAGATATTGCAGAGGCTGGTGTGGAGTATCCACTATGATGTGTTCCCCCTGGATGAATGGGCGGTAATTCTTCAATGCCCACACCGTTGCCAGGAGTGCCTTCTCACAATCGTTGAATTTTTCCTCCACACAGGATAAAGTCTTACTCACATAGGAGATGACTTTATTGACCTTGTCATGCTTTTGGTATAGTACTGCTGTCAAGCATGTATTTGAAATCCCTGTCTCCAAGAAGAACACATTGTTTTTGACAGGGTAAGCTAGGCAAAGCTCTTGTGAGAGGCTTTTTTTGAGTTGTCTTACTGCCTCGCTTGTTCTGGACCCCATTCCCACTTGACCCCCTCTTCAACAGATGGATCTCTGCGTAATCCTCAATGAACTTTCTGCTGTAATTAGTCAGTCCAAGGAGGCTCCTTAGTTCACACAGAGTTGTTGGGGCTTTTAGTTTCAGGAGTGCTTCTACTTACTTTTCCTGGGCCCAGAGACCCTCAGGAGTTATCTCATGCCCCAAGAAGTTGACACGAGTCCTGCACCACTGTGCCTTTTGGAAAGATAGTTTTGCTCCGGCAACCCTCAACTGTGTCAGAACATAATGGATCTCCACTATGTGTTCCTCCACAGTTGAGCTTTTGATTAGGACGTCATCTATATAGGCCAGGTGACCCCTTTCACTCAAGTTGGGCATGTCCTTATGCAAGAATATATTAAATTCATTACCAGAGTTGATGTATCCGAACGGAGTCCAGGTCCAAGTGTACTGCTGCCCCCAAAGGTAAAGGCCAGCTTGTATTGGTCCTCCCTACTGACAGGTACGGTCCAGTACCCATTGGTCAGGTCAATGGCAGTGTATACCTTTGACCCCTGGATCTGGGCCACCCCTTGGTCAATGTTGGGAAGAAGCTATCAGGAAGTGTGGACCCGTTTGTTTAGCTCCCTCAGGTCAGCACAGAGGCTCCACTGGCCGTTTAGTTTCAAAATCCCCAGAAAAATCCCCAGCACCGGATTATTGAAGGTGCTGTGGACTGGACGAATTATCCCGCGGGACTCAAGGTTTTTAATTATTTCTGTGAGGGACTCCATGGATGCTAGAGGCAAGCGGTATTGCTTCACAAACACTGGAGTCATACCATGGTCCATGGGAATTTTTGTTGTATGGATTTCGGTGCGATCACAGTCATATGAGTCCACTGCAAAGAGATCTTGAAAATCTAAGAAAACTTGTTTCAATTTTTGATTTTGCTCCAGGGTCTCACAGGCATCAGCTAGCTTGACTCTCTCTTCAACCATCTTACTGAAGCCCGGAAAGACTTCTGGTTTGGCTATCTCAGCGGTTTCCTCCAGCTGGATGGAGAAGTCCATGGTTAAAGTACTGACTTTAACTGATGGCTTCAGGTGGGGAAGGCAGTCCTGGTGGACTTGAAAGATCACCTCATCCCTTTCCTGAAGTCACAGCTCACCTCTTCTTTACAATAAGGACAGGAAGAGTACACCAGGAAATTCCCCCCATGCCGGGTGAAGATCCTGTCTGGTGTTGTGTCATTGTCGCTCTCACTGTTAAAACAGTCATTGGGGATTGGTCCTATCTGTCCATTACCTAAATCTATAGAAACATGTTGGTCATCAACCGCCATTCCAATAATGGTGCCTGCTCCCAGAGTGATACTCCTAATTTCGCTGTTATCCACCAGTATTGAAATGGTGTTGTGTTCTGTATGGACTAGTGGTGTTGAGTTTAACCCAAACCCTTGCTGTTTTAGATGGGCATTGAGGTGAACATATGCATCAGGATTTTTCAGTTTCTGTCCTTTTTAATTTTTACTTCACGTGGGAATTATTGGGTCCGTTCTGGGATGGTGACTTCTTCTGCGATCTGAACTTCAACTCCATATGGCAGCAGTTGAGCTGACTGAAATGGTTTCTCTGGATCATCAAAGTCCGTCGGATTACCAGCTAATCGGGACCAAGCTTTTTAGTTTATCAGGTCCAACCAAATGGCAAAGCGATTGATAATGTCACTGCCTAAATAAAATGCGGCAGGGAGATCTTGCACGACCCAACAATTATGGACTATGCTCTTGTTGCCTATGGAAATTTTGAGCATACAACTGCTAGGTAGGAGATGTTTGGAATTGGGTGTTTCAAGGTCCATTTCCCATTTGTCTATCAATTTAAAGGTGGGAATGGCTGGATCTTTTGGGAGTTTTCGGAACATGGCTTAGTTGATGAAGCTCTTACCGTTGTTCACACACACTCAGGCGAGAACAGAGTCCTTCCCCTCATTTAACTGAATAGGGATGAACAACTGTTCTCCAATCTTCTGAATGTCAGCTAAACTTTTAGCTGGTTTGTCATCATTTTGGACTATGGAAGTGGGTTTGTCTGATTTTGAATTGGTATAGAATTTCAGAGTATTTCCTTCCAGTGTGGAATGCCACTTGAGACTGGAAGGAAAGTTGATTTTCAGAAATAGAGAGGACTTCCCATCACCAGTTTGTTGTCCTACTGCAATTACTGTCACGTCAGGGATTTTATTGTTTTGAAAATGGAATTCAATGTGATCCTGTTTGTGTTCAACCATGTGGCATTTAAACTAACATGGTTGACGCTATGTTTTAATTTTATTGGTTGGTTAGTCTGGGTCCAGAGGACCTTGTTTACACAATCTATTAGGGGAAACAATCTACGCAGGATGTCATTCCCCAGTAAACATGGTGTGCCCTCTGGAGTCCCAACTATGACCGGCTGTTTCACCTTGTGTCGCTCAATTTTTAATTGTAAATCTGCAGTCCCCTCGACAGAAATTTCATTCCTATCGAAGTTCTGAAGTTGTCCAGGAAGAGGGGTGAGATGGATCTGCTATCTCTCCCCCCTTCCTAAATTCAGCTGATCAAAGGCCCTCTTTGACAGAAGGGTGGCTTGGGATCCAGTGTCCACCAGTGCCAAAGATGTACATTGCCCTGTATTGGAAGGGGGCATAAAATCTTCCCTCCTTCTCCTCAAGGGGGCACAGATAATGTGCATTTTGGGCCAATTGGTGGGTTAATTTCGTAACTCTTGATTCTGACACAGGGGTAGTTTGGGCAGAATTTGGTGCAGGAACTATGAATCTGTAAGAAAAATGTGGCAGTTGGATATTGGGGGAGTTTTTGGTTCCCTGGGTTCTGATTCCAGGCTGCCCCCTCCCTGGGGGAGGCAGTCCCCAGAATATTTTTGGGCAAGGTGATTTTCTGGTTTGTCATTCTGGGATTCAGTAATGGGGGGGTTTAACTCAGTCCCCACATTTACCCAGTCTTGATTAGGATCTCTCGGGACCTATTTTTCTTTGGGAGGAGCTCCCCCATCCCTGAAGGAGAAGATACTTTTCCCAGAATCCTCTAAGGACCCCTCTCCTTCAAATTGGAAGACACTAACCTGCTCCACAAAATGGGTCTTTTTAGGCCCTTTATTTCTCCTACCCACTCTCTGTTCCTTAGGTTGTAGATTTCGGGGGAAGGAGATTTTGGTTCTGGTTCCTGGGTTTCCAGGGGCTTTTCTCAAGTGGGGGAGGAAGCTTCTTCTAAGGCTTTACACCCCCTTCCCCCTGTGCCTCCTCCTTTGGAACCGGTGGAGTATCAGGGTTCTCTCCCTGTCATTGCTCTGGAGTACCAGACCCTTGATTGGTGGAGTTCTGAGCTGGTATGCTCATCGGAGGGTTCTTCTGAGCCCTCAACATGCAACTCAGATACTGTGACAAGGTCTAGACCAGGCATTCCAGTTGGGACACCCGCTCTGGCTGGTACGGGGGTCTCTGGTCCATCCTAGGTGGATCATGGGAAGGGTACTGTCCCTTCTCCCATAATAGTAACCCTCCTCCCTTGGCCTCCACTCTCCCAGATTGGGCTGTCTTGGAATCAGGAAAGTGGGGAAAGAAAGGAGGGTTGTTTTGGGGGTTGACGTTTGGTGGGTACTGGGGAAAGAAGCTCAACCTGGCATTTGGGGGTTTCGGCCTCCTGGGGATAATTAGGAGGAAAGTTTCCTGGGTTGGTAGCTACCTGGTTGGATTCCCCCCCCCTTGGGCGGGAGGAGTCCACACATACCCCAGGATGGGTCTGTTGCCCTTGTAACGGGGCTAATAAAATCAGGGGAATTAAGGGTACCATTCGTGGGGTTACCTCCCTGACTACCTGTTTGGGATTGGCCCGAGGGCCTTTTGGTTATTTGGTTAGAAGCTGGATTATGTACAGGAATATTTTTAGGCCCCCCATCTCCAGATCTAAAATGGGGGCAACCTTCACCTCTGCCACCTTAGTGGCAGCAGGGGTGTTGGCTGGTTTGCGGTTTGTATTTGTATTTTTATTCTCTCCCGGTTTCTGCACTTCATAAATACGAGTCGCCTGTTCAATTACCCAGTCTAGTGATCTCTTCTCGTGAAAGTCCCTCACCAGCTGGGTCATGATGTATTTAGGGAGTGCATGAAAGAAGGTATTAATGAACTCCATACTGTCTGTGCGCACCCTCCTGTTGGTCTGCACAAAGGCATGTTTTAGTTCTTGCACAAATTCTTGTTGGGCCTGGTCTTCCCCACAGTGAAGATTGTAGGCCACCTTGCAGGCCTCTTGGGGGTTCCTATGTACGGAAAAATGTTTTAGGATGGCCGCCCGGTAGGTGGACCATCTTGAGTGATTTTGATTATCCAGCCCCGCAAAGAAGCTGGAGTATTCAGGGGAAAATATCCACTTGACATATTGTATACAATTCTGGCTATCTTTCAGGTGGAAAGTATCCATCATTTGCTCGTATAACTCAAGGTGCTCTCAAACTGAATACTTGGCATTTTTGTGATGGGGAGTTATGACGCTCCTAATCGCCTTGATCTGTTTCAGGGGATCATTTAGGAGAGCCTTCTTAATTTTGTTGGCCTTTTTAGTCACCCATGTCCACTCATCCTCTGACTTAAAAGCACTGCTACTGGAGGTGGATATCTGATCCTCTAGGCTCTCCCTGACTTTGTGAGCTTGATAATGGGTGGCAGAATGTGGGGCCCTAGTTTCTTGATGCCTGTGGTGCTCAGAAGAGTCTTCTGACTCCCCCTTGCTCCCAGGATTGGCAGATTACCCCCCACTGCCCTAGCTTGGAAGAGGTCTTTTAGATCCCCTTTGCGGGCCTACTTTCCTGGAGTTCCCCACCGAATTTGACAGATTAATCCTTTGAGAGGCAGTATTTTTGAAAATCCAATTCCCTGAGTCTCCCCTCACAGAAGTCTTCTTCATCAGAGAGGCTAGCCCTAACATTTGGGAATCTGTAAAGAGATGCCCGCCCATCCATTTCTGGGAGGCGCTGATCTGTCAGTCCCATGTTTCCCATTCTGCTGAAGTCTACCATCCCAGTGGCCCTTGGTTCATATGAGGCAGTGGACATGAAGGCAACAAAGTTCATGGGACTGAAGGGGTTCGAGTCCCTGGTGTTATGTTCAGGGGTTTCTCTGTCTCTTCCTACCTCTTCTTTCTCAGTCCCTATTCCCTTGTGACATGCCAAAATCTGATTTTTTTGCTCCTCTATTAAGGCCTTACTTGTCTCAATGATTTGCTCTTGTATGGCTCTCTGTTTGTGGAGCCTGTCATTCTTTTCACAGAGAGCCTCATTGTCTCTCTGTGCTTCCTGCCTGGATTGGAAATACTGGGCCAATTTTTGCTGCAGAAGACTCACCTCCTGAGTTTTGTCATTATTGGTCTGAGTGTTCTTTTCCAGAGCATCCTACAGCCACCTGGTGTGCTCTAGTAGCTGTTCATATTCGGTTTTAACTTCACTAAGCTCCTGGAGGGCCAACTTTCTTTCCTCTAACTTAATAACTTAATTTTTATTTGGCTGATTTTCTGGCCTAAGGCATCCCTCTCCTGATTTAGAGTGCCCCTCTGTGCAGCCAGGTTGTCCCTCTGTTTTTCTAAATGCGCTGGACATCTGCCGCTCCTCATCAAATTCTGCTTGGGATTCTAGGTCTTTAATAATTAATTTATTATTTTCCTCTTTCAAGGATTCTATGTGGTTCTGTAATATGACTATCTGTTCTGTGCAGACTCTAGTATAATTTAATTGATGCACCAGTTTCTGTTGACTCTGTTGTAAAGAGTCAACCCTTTCCCGACACTCATCTTGCAGTGTCTGTAATTTGGTATCTTGCTCTGCCTTGTCTTGCTGTAAGAGAGCCAGGTCTTCCTTTAGTTTGTTAATATACTGCCTAGCCCTGTTTCTGATCATTGGCTCTTCTGGAGCCTTTGCTCTGCAGAGTCCAGATCAGTTTGGATGTTCTGTAGTGTTTCCCCTTGCTTCTTTGCCAGAACTATGTTTTCTGCATGTTTTTCCTGTATTATTCCTATATGGAGGTACAGGTAGGCCGCTATTTTGGCCATTTTACACTGCTCCTCTTTTATTTTTGGGGCCATGTACAGTTCACTAAGCACTTGGCGTAATAGGCCCTTGTCCTTCCATTTATCTAGGTCTATGGCAGTGACCTGTTCTTTGAGTTCCTGCAGCCATACCTGCTCATTCTGTTCTGCCCACTCACCCCTGACAAACAGTTTATGCAGGGGGTGCTCCCTAGCAATATTAATTTCTACTGAGGTCGCCATTTTAGCAAGGTGTCTGTACTCTGCAGGCTAGTATGCTGTGCTAGATTGTCACGGGTGATATCTCAAATTCAGAATCCCAGACGAGCCCCCAAAGTCTGTTAAGGATTTCAATCAGGCACACACCCAGGTCTCGCCTAGCAAGTAGTGTGCATTGAAACCGTTATTTATTTGTGTCTATAAATTCAATATTCTGAATGATGTACCACTCATATCACACCGTTCTCAAAATATCCCCCAGTTCCCAGTGTACCAGGGATCAGGCTTGTTTGTAAAGGTAAATATGTATGTATTTATTAATATTCAAATCGCACATAAGTTTTAATATATGTGTATATATATATATATATATATATATATATATATATATATATATATATATATATATATATATATATATATATATATATATATAGGGCAGCAATCACCAGGTGGTGACAATACAATTCAAAATAAGTAAAACAATTGAATTCACTTATATTAATGCAGAATATAAAACACAGGTAAAAGAACAGTTTTGGTTTGTGAACAAATAACATTTAGGTTAATATTTCCCCCCTGCAAAGTTTCTTTAAGGTTCAAATGAGCAATCCTGCACAGATGCAATTAATCAGCAGGTATTCAGGAAGGAAAGATAATGTCTATAGTGTGGAAGCAATCTTCCCTCCCCAAACAAGAGAGAAAATAGTTTTAGGAATTTGACACTTTTAAAATGACAGGTGAAAATAGCTTTGTAAAATAATGCAAAAGGGTGCACAAATGCTTACATTGAGAAGAATTCTTAGCAAAGCAACTCTAAACAGGTCCTAACAAACATGAGCTACAATATAAACAACAATACACACTTTAGATCAGTATGGGATTTGAGAAACAATTTGAATGGGAAAAAGACATGTGTAAACTTTGGAAAACTGCAAAATTTCACTATGCGATATTTGAAAAGAACAGGTCAAATATACTGTTCCACCATGCAGTATTTGGTTTTGGATGTAGCTAAGGGTCTTAGGTATCAGTGAGAATTGAAATTTCATTTCTATCTATAGAGTTTTTAGTGAGAGGCGTGTTTGCTCAATAGGCTCGAAAATGAAAACAGAAATTCGGTTTTAAAAATGACAGATGGGTTCCATTACACTATATTAATGACTATGAAAAAGAGAATGCCACACATGAATCTTCACAGTTACGTGGCCATTGTAACTCTTCACGTGGTGGATACTCGATTCCTTTCTGGGAGTTACTTTAGTTACTCAAAATCACTAATGACTTACGGTATGGTAAAACAAATGAGGAAAATCAGCACAAGAGTGGTTTTGATAATACGAGTGTTCTTAATTTAAAGATGGGATGGGATGAGATAGGATAAGACAATGCAAATGTAATATGTGTCACTGTTCTTCCTATTAATAATTACAGTCCCTTGTAATTAAAATTGGACCGTCAAAGTTCTGATCATCGGATAAGGTCTGGTCTACTGGTAGCAGGGCACTTCTGGAGGGGTTGGTTCAGCTGCGCAGTTCTGGTCAATTTTGGACTGCACCTCACACTGGATTTTGGATGGACCCTTATGGTCTCTGCACACGGCAGATTAGCATGATGAAAGTTTCAGCGGGCAAGCCTTAATGGTAGCAAGCCAGGCTGAAGCAGAATTCTTTTTTTAAGTTTTGGGATGGTGGAATTTGGTCCTTGCTAAAAAGAATTCAGCAATGCTAAGGCCTGGATTCTGCAAAGAAATCTGAGTCAGATGTAAGATGAAGAGTTCTGGACAAGTCAGGAACAAGACGCTGCACAGAAATCTGGGTGTGTTCTGGAAGCAGTGTGTCCTATGTGTTGTGAAGTTCCCATATTTATACCATCAAATGACATCACCAAGTTTATGGTGTGGGCAGAATTTCAAAACACACCCCCATGGCTGTGAGTGGCCACAGGCACTTTGCTTGTATTGGTTGAAAGTCAGAATAGAGCGGTCATTTGTACGATTGGATTTAGGTACTCCCACATTGATTTTGACCAAAACTTAACTTTTGCAAAAATGTAAATTTCTAAAATTATGTACCCTCATAAAATCAGACACATACATTTCATATTTGATGTTCTATATGCACATTCAATCTTCATCTCTGTGAGAGCTGTCTTTCTCATTCTATGTAATTTGATCAATTTTAATCATAACAGTTTGGATTAATAATTTATAATTCAGTACATCTCTGGCCGCTTATCAGTGGATCATGTACATAAAATCTTAGGCTTGCAACATTAATAGTTCTGCTACAATGAGGATGTTTTTGTAACTTTGGTTCCTTAAGTGGTACAGGTTTCATCAATGTCTTCAAAGCAAAAGCCTAAAATTAGGTTAACATCTACCAATTTTTAGATTTATCTTCCTTTATGTCGCACAGTTAAAGACTTTCAAATTTAACCACAAATACACATTTTAACACCAAAAAGTTCATTTGAACCAAGTTTTCTTCTCTCTCCTTTCAACAAACAACAGCTGTCAGATCCCTTTGATCAAGGTGGGTGTAGAGGGAAGCATCCTGTCCATCCTCAGCAGAGCCTGTCCTTTTTTCTTGGCCCAGCCAAAAGATGAATATCTAATGAAGTGTGTTGTGCTCCATATGCAAAAACCTCCAGCCGCCATTAGCCTTCCTGTAGCAAGGAGTTGTCAAACTTTCCCAGGCTGGCCACTGTCCAGTGAGAATTAAGCAGTTACTTAACTCCAATACTGGGTTGCTTTAAAATTCACAATAAAGTCTTTTTTTAACACATATAAAAATAAGCACAGTTCATAAGGGATATGGACATTTAAAAGAATTAAGCCCTTCACAAACATGCTTTAAATAGGCGAATTTTGCAATTTCGTCATGAAACAGAAATGCTTTAAACTGGGTTTGACATGTAATCTTCTTATTTAGCTGTCAGACAGTGATGCCTGGATTCCTCTGACTGTACTGGATGATCTGTGGTTTCAGCACACTTTAATTTCAATAGTTCACTTGGAAAATGCCTGTAATTAGCACCAAAACAGAATTTTGAAGGTTGCAATTGATTAAGAGAACTGTATTTTAAAGGCATTTTTGGATTTTAACCCATTTCTGTGGCCTTGCTTCATGTGACAGGTAACAGCACCCACTGGCATTCTGCTGCAGACTTTTTGTGATTTATGAACCATGCATAGTTTTTCAGATTTGGCGTGCACAAGGGTTAGCGCCTCTATTTTTTGCCAGTTTCTTTCCCCATTGGCAAAGGGGTGTAGTGTGGCATATTGGCATGGGTTGAAATATTCCACATGGTCCACAGAAGCAGAAGGGGCTTTCCAGGAGCTGAAGCAGAAGTTTACCACAGCCCCGGTCCTTCAACACCATCGGCCAGATCTCCCTTATGTGGTAGAAACTGACGCCTCCAGTGTCGCTATGGGGGCAATCCTCTACCAGAGAAAACTAGATACCAGCCAGTTACACCCGGTAGCATTCTGGTCACGCAAGTACTCAGCACTAGAACTAAACAGTGCAATCACTGACAAGGAACTCCTGGCCATCAAAGCGGCATTCAAGGCATGGAGACACTACCTCCTAGGAGCCAGGCACACGGTCATGTTGAATACAGACCATCACAATCTGCAATACTTGAAATCAGCCAAAGCACAGTCTTCTCGTCAGCTTCTCTGGTCCCTCATTTTAGTGGAATATGACTACGTGATCACGTACCTGCCAGGGGAGCGCAGTGTAAAAGCAGATGTGCTGTCCCGCATGGGTGAGGGTGAAGATGCATACACAATACCAGCCCCTGTAGCTATCATCCCGGAGGAAAGGATTCTGGGCGCTCTTGTCACTGCTTCATCTCTGGATGACCTGCAAGCCGAAGTTCAACATCTTATGAACCAGGAAGACCAACAAGCCTGGGTGACGAAAGGACAAAACAATACTATCACGGAAGGGCTATCTTAATACCAGGGATGTCTCTACATCCCAAGCAAAAGGCTGCAACACCAAGTCATCAGCAGCTACCACGACTCACTAAGGGACATCCGGGAATCGCCAAGATGATGGCCCAAATCCAGAGGAACTACTGGTGGCCAACCTAGCGGAGGGATGTTGCCCAATACATTTAACTTTCGGGATCTCTGCACAGAACAAATCCCAAAAACAAAGACCTGGGGGTCTATTTCGTCCCCTGGCTATACCTCCTACACCCTGGCACAGGCTGTCGCTCGATTTTATCACAGACCTGCCTCCTCACAAGGGCTAAACACCATTCTAGTAGTGGTAGACCTGTTCTCAAAATGGCCCCTTCATTCCACTCAAAGGCCTGCCGACTGCGTCCACCATTGCAAGGGTGTTTCTGGAGTAAGTTGTTCACTTACATGGATTCCGATCGATTCTGATATCAGACCGAGGCAGCCAGTTTGTTTCTAAGTTCTGGAGAAAGAGCTGCGAACTCGCACAAATCGACGTTCGCCTATCTAGAAGCCATCACACCCAGAACGATGGTCAAACCGAATGGACAAACCAGACACTGGAGCAATACCTGAGGTGTATGTTGCACCAAAAAGAAGACACCTGGAAAGACGTGCTGTGGATAGAAGAATATGCATACAATAATTCTGTCCATACCAGCACCAAACAGATCCCCTTCTAAACCGTATATGGGCAACACCCACGGACATCTGATTTCAATCCTCCTGATACACTGGAGATGCCAGCAGCAACAACCTTGCACTCCACAATCACTTGTGTTTTCAAGAAAGCAACTGAACACCTCTTCATGGCCAAGGAAAGACAAAAGAAGTTTTCTAACCAACACCGAAAGGCACAAAACATGATCTACACAGAAGATTAGAATCTCGATGGCCTCTCCCAATCCCATCAAACTTTTCAAACCCAAACTTCTCATTCAAATCTGTTCACCACTGCACCGTGCTAGCTGAGCATGTTGTTGTTTTGGCTCGAAATACAAGGTCCTTTGTTACATCCTCCGCCACTGAAGCACTGCTCATTACACCAGCATCCTTGCTGCTGATTGCCATCATCATTCAAACCGACCATGGTGGATTTTCAAGCCCACGATCATTGGATGCCTCACTTAATCGCTCAAACTGAAAATGCACATCCCCTCACCAGCATCTTCACCAACTACTCGCCCATCGAACCAACCCTGTTGGCCCATATGATCTGCATCAGCTGGAGCACTTCATCAAACTCATCAGGTCGACTAGTGTGCACAGTCACCAGCTTCTTCACACTGACCGTTGAACCGACTCTGGTGGCCATCATTCTCTGGTCATCTCCCGCTTCCCCTTCAAACCACAACAAGCTCCATTGGACGCCTGCTCGACAGAGCTTTCTGTCTAGGACACTGCAGCCCCTGCACTTAAGCAGTCTCAAACTGCACAAATAGCACTGAGCAGCCTGGTTTGCTGTAGTCGAACTACCAAGAAGGTTATATTTTCGCATAATTTCCCCCTTGTTCCAGTTTGGACCATAGAGACTGGTTAGGTCACCTGTGCACCTTTTTTTCCCACAAGACACATCTGTTTACAAAGAACAATGTGGTTATTGGAATTGCCTTTTCGCGTATGCATTCTTGCCCAGAGTGTTGCTAGCTCTATGCTTGCATATTCTTGTCCTTTCTACGTGGTGGGTTTTTGTACCATTTTTCTATTTAGTTTTCTTGCAGATGGTGTGTTTAATTAAATTATATATCTTTTTTTTAAACCTTGATTGGACATTCCCTTTATTTTGAGCTGTGATACTTTGCTGTTTGGGTCACTACTGAATTATTCTCACACCCCTCTTGAAAGTATAGCCTTCCCTATGCCCATGTTACCACAAACGGCAAAGGAGGCGTGGGGATGCAAGTCCAACACCCCAAACATGAGAGAAAGTACATGCTAAGCAAATCTCTCCAGCACCAAACATGATCTGCACAGAAGATTAGACACATAGGGCCCTATTCATGGAATATTTGCCGGTTCAACGTGTATTTGCACTGCTGAAAAGTGACTTTGCACTGCCGACACAAACTCTGATTCATGGCACCGTGCAAAGTGTAATTTTGCTGTCCAAAGTCCAGGCAAAGTCATTTTGAACTGCAAAAATGACTATGCGCTGACTTTGCTCAAACTTTGCACTGCAAAAATACACTTTGCATGGTTCCATGATTCAGGGTTGTGATAGCAAAGTCACTTTTTAGCAGTGCAAATCACTTTGAACAGGGCAAATATTCCATGAATCAGGCCCTTAGCCATTTGCACAACATATATGCCTTATGTGAAACTGACAAAGGGATAGATACATTTGTGAGAGCAATCAATGAAGAAATATGGGTTTGAAACGTAAAGCAGTTAACACAGACTGTAGAGTAATGTAGAATGTTACCAGTATGCAGCAGTGCATTAGAAATAGAATAAACTCCTTAGTAACACATGGCACTTCCTATAGTTGAAAGGTTGCTCATAGAAGTATAATAGACAACGATCATAGAAAATAGTAGGATATATATAGAATTTCACATTGGCAACCAAGCATGAGCCAGCTGGAGTTTGTACCGATCTAAAATAAAATGCATTTCGAAAAAGAGTTTTTTGCAGTAGTTAGGTGAACTAAGCCAAAGAAAAACATTCATATGTCTAGTGGTAAGACACACTTAATTCCCATGCTTCTCAGAAGCTGCACAAGACAAGGTCAGAACACTGGAGGGAAGATGTGAAAAGCTGCACAGTAATTGGCTGAAAGCAGAGGGTGAAGCAGGTTCCCAAGCCCTAAACGAGTGAGAAATATAACAATGTTCTTACACATCACTTAGAACTAGCAGGATGAAGGCCACAGTTTGGTGAGAAAGAGGTAGTATGCTGAGAGGTCACCACTTGAAGTTGATCAGGCAGAAGGAACACTCAGCCCCCTGTCGGAAAAAAATGGCCACTTAGACTGAATTTGTGAGTACCAAACAACAAAGGTACTTTCTCAATAGAGGCAAAACAATACCTGTTCAATTGCAGGGAATAAAGTATAGTATCATGAAATGGGAGGGGGGATGAGTGACCTCCCCACAACCGACTATATACATACACTGTAAAGAGGCCACACACACATACACATACACACACATCCACATGGAATAAAGGGCCAAGAAATTATCCTCATGTAGTCATGCAGACCCATCATGGGAAAGGAAGGAAATGTAGTAAACATTTTCCGAAGAGAAGTCACAATATTAACTGTCATTTGTACAGTCACAAGACCGAGAACGTCCAGATGGTGCAAACATTTTGATCTCATGAGAAAGTGATGAAGTAATTATTTTTGTTGTCACACTGTCTATACATCACAAAACGATTGATCAATTAAGCGGGAAGAAACCCACCATGGAACACTCAAGGTGGGACTGCCAATGGGAAACTGATAAGCATGTTGTATGTTACAAAATGTTAGCATTTACGCCATCCAATTAGAAATGGAGAAGCTGGATAATCTGATGGTTAGGTCATTGTCAAGAGTAGGACATTAGATTGGTTGTGGGGAATAGGATAGGCTAATAGGCGTAGGTATTGTATAGATTTCTGTAGGGGATAGCAATTACTGTCTTTCAGGTGAAAAATAATGTACATGTATCTTGCAACATTGTTAGAGCTGTGATGTTAGTCACTTTTACAAAAAACACCATTTAATGATGACATTTTGAATGATTTTTAATAAACTTTTGTATTGAGCCCCCCCTTCCACAACCCTGGCGGCCATCTTAGCAAAGGATTTTCATTAATTGAATGTGTGCGTCCCGTTCAATGAATTAAATTCCTTTTTTAGCACCGCTTTTAGTTACTGCTTTGGTAACCTCGGATGCTAATGGCGTTACTATCCCGTTCCGAGTGCTGGAATGGGTGCAACGTCCTCCCGGTGCCATTACTCCATCGTTCCAGCCCTTGGAACGGGGTTCTAACGCCATATTATAGCAAGGTGAGCACTACTGCTGCATCTGCTTCACAGTCAGGTTTTACTGATTGGAATTGAATGATAGCTAGCTTTATCCCATAGATTACTGTTGTCAACATGCTTGCAGTATGGGCCTTAGTTCCATGTGGATGTCATAAAGAGAGATGCAGATATTGTTACTGGAAACTAATAGAACTTAGTTTGTCCATTAAGTAGAGGCAGTGCAGTTGGTTGTACTGTTTGTTAGGAAGTGAGTTCAGCATGATTTTGGAATGTTAAAAAACAAATGTATATCTGATATTGAATGCTACTATTAAGGGAGAAAAGTGTGACTTGGTAGCGACACTGTATTGTTTGTGGTTCTATGTAGATGCCAGTCGGCCGAAGCTGGACTTTCTCCGTGAAGAAGATAGTGGGGACATTACACATCACTGTTGAGTGTAAGCCACTATTACAAAGTATGGCCTTGAGGGATTCTTTTCCTGGGTGGAGATCCTACTTGACCAGGTAGCACTTGTGTTGTACTGACACAGTTGAATAATGTCAGGTTTGGACATTTCGGTATATATGACGGCCAAAAGAAAGAAGGTGGATTGCGTTTGTACCACACATTCCAACTGAAAACAACAGCCCGATAGCTCCCATACAGAACGTCTACAAATGCATCGTATGGCATTAGAAATTAAATTGAATAGGATGGCCTATTTTGTGGATCGGTTTAGTCATTATGGAATTTGGGAAGGTGCATTTGACCAACAGTTTGCTTCATAGGATGCAAGTGCACTTAAGTGGATTTTGTGGGGACCACCAAGCCTTCATGCGGGGCTTTTTTCTTTTATTTGAAATTCTCTTTTTCACTAAAGGTTTTCTGATGTTAATGTTAAAGGATATTTGTACCATCACCACCGGAGTGGTCTCCTGGTTTTCTGTAGCTACAATACAATTGTAAGTCACTATTTTGGAACAACTAGAGTATAAATATAGTTTGAAGGTCTGCTGGCACGAGGACACTGGCATATCTTTGCAGCCTTGTTGCCATGGGACCAGTGTACATGTTTTACTTGCTGCACAATACACAGTCCAAAATATGTCGTCCAAGCCTAATTTGTCTTAACTCTTACCTGTCACTAACGTGAGCCGCAACATTGTTCTAATTTCTCCCGAAAGCCCTCTCTCAATTTCCCTCAACCTGTTCTAATTTGCCACCACACTGTCACCCCTGTGCAGCAAACATACCGGTCTTTGTGTACAGTTGCTATGGGCAACAATGGGATCCTGGACAAAAAGCCAGGCAGAGTCACTTTTATCATGTCGCGGCTGCGTGGAAAGCCATTGAAAGGCAACAGTCAACACAGTCTAATTGTGGCTAGTATTGTGGGATGCCTACACCGGGTGCATGAGAAAATGGCCCATTCTTTCCGTCTGCAAGCGGCTCTTTGTGTCGGGTCATTTCACGCTTCTGTCTTCGCTATGCCAGGTCCCCTTTGTTCGATCCGAAAATTAAGACGGGTGAGAAAGTTGGAAGCACGCCTTAAATATATGAAGGGGCCTATGCATTGAACGTGCTACACGTGGATATCACGGCCAACTAGTTTAATTAAAGCATTGCACTGTGTACCGAGTTGTAATGTGTTAATTTAACTTCTTGGATAATGAGACAGTCACCTTAGTAAAGATTGAAGCAATCGCACCTGCGATGCGCGTGTAGCAACTTTTACCGCCATATACGTCCTACGTAATGACATCTCTTTTCTTAGCTCAATTTATCGGGAGGATAGCTCAGTGGCAACGTGCTCGCCTCGGAAGCAAGACTACGCGGAGCAACGCAGGGTCGATCCCCGGGTCAACGCTTAGAAACATGTGGTTATTAAGTGCGTAATAATAAGCTATCATATCCCCTGACATATTACTACAAATCCTCCTGCTCTATTGTAAGCATTCGGCAGGGCGCCATGTTTTTTTTAATTTTTTTTTATTTTTTTTTTATTTTTAATGTTGTAGGGATTGCTTAAAAGCAAGCACGCGTCTCCTTTTTTGTTTGTTGTTGTTGTTGACTATACATGTATTTATGGAGAGGGGTTTTAAATCCGGGTCGCACATTTCTATTTACATAATGCTATCAATTTTGCAAACGCGACTCGCTCGAGTACGGCGCGTATCTGCTTCCTATGTTAATGAGAAAATACCTTTTTTCATTCCCCATCTTATTTCGACTTGATCTGTACACCAGGGAACACAATTGAAGTACTCGACTTCAAGCGGTTTCACACATGATTAGAAACTCCCTCTTAAGGCATGGCGGAATCACTCAAAGTGACAGTGCCGTGAGTCGCCAAGTCGGTCGCATCCCATTAAATTATGAGAAATATGCAGCCCGTTGACGTTCTTTGTCGGGTCTCTGTTGATAAGAACTATCCATCCAATCACGGCCCTGCTCTTTTGAAAGCCGTTAACCTAATGGGGCGAGGATGTACGAATCACAGATAAACCAGATGCGCAGCTCATATGCGTATGGAATCCTACTGCAGAGCCAAAACCCTCAGAAGACTGTAAACATTGCTGTGAACTCCTATGACGTATGAGAGGCTAAGGAGTGGATGAAGATGAATACACCTCAGCTCAATCTTCAAAAAATAAATATTCACTCATTTTGCTACATGCCGTAATTTGGATGCCGCGAGCTGTTATTTGTAGACATAGACATAGGCGGTTCGCCATTTCCATAGTTATTGTAATTTGTGCTCTGCTATGCAAATGAGTAAATTATGCCTGCCATGAGAGCATGACAGTCAGCGTTTACAATTACTATTAAATGCTGCCTGCCATGCTCGCATGGAAGGTGGCATTTAATTGGAAACACAGAATGTACAATATATTCCGATATAATAGAATCTGCCTGCTCTATGCTGGTGAATAAAGCCAGCAGGATAAATAGGGATCCCCAGCATTTTGCTGCATTTGTATGAACGTGGGATCGGATGGGAGGTGCCAGAAGCAAAAGTTGGTTTCTGCCCGCCTCTTCGACATACAAATGAACGAAAATGAGTCATGGCGTCTATGGAAGACGTAAAAGTCTTATCCAATTTTAAAACAATGATTCTTATCATAATGGGATTTATTCAATGCTGACCTAGCTCTGAGAAGCAACAGAGCGCTTTGCAGATGTATACATCAATACAGAAACACAACAGAGGTGCACAACAGTAAATATGCATAATGGAGCGCTTTAAAGAGGTAATAATGGTATCCAGTCATTGTACCAAAACAATACCGAAAAATAATGAACGTTTTAAATAAATATATATATATGGTAGTTGGGTAAGGGGTTAACATGGGTGGGGATGGGGCTAAAAAGGTAGCAAACAGGGGGTTGAAGGGGGACCCTGCAAAAAAAAAAAAATGAATCCGTCTTTTTTCAGTATTTTTTACCTCACGAAAACTTACCACTCTGAATTTTGTTTGCTAAAATCAAATGTAACCGTAATAACAGAAAAGATATATAGCGGGGGCTAGGATACAGAGGGGCACCAAGGAGGGGTACAGCTGTACAGGGTGGCAGGGAGGAGAGGGGCGGACTGTGTCTAGAGGGGCAGGTGACGTGGGGGCGACATGATAGCAAGGTTTTTATATCCTCCATTGACATTTAAGGCACTGATGAAAAGGAGCCTCATATTCGTATCTGTCATTATTATAAGACAGCTCAAGCCTTAGTTACATTACCAGGTGCACATTCAATAAATGTTGTCTTTGGGCAAGTCTGGTGTGATAACAACTAGCCTATGTCTCTTGGAATATGTCAAAACAATACATATTTTAGGGATATGGCTAGAACCATGGCTTAGCCTAGAGCCACAGATACGCAATCTAACTAGCCGCTGCTTTTATAAACTAAGAAACCTTAAACTGTTCCTGAAGTATTTGACTTTTCCTGCCGAAAATCCAATTAATGAATGTGTTTGTGGCTAGTCGCCTTGACAACTTTAGCTCAGTTTATCTGGGTTTGCCTAAAACGGTACCTGACAAACATTCTGTATTTTCATAATGAGACAGCTAGGGTGATATTCTGCATGAGGGACTGTAAGGCCCGAGATGTACCACCTGTTAGGCAAGATTGGATGCTGTAACCCTGGAAGACTACACCAGCCTTGTACTCTTGTTAATAGGTTACCCACCTATTGGTATAGGTCTGTACTACACAAGTTAGTAGAGTGACTGAGCAGCCAGACTTATCTCAAGAGGAGTAAATGAGAGCTGTAGAGAGTAAACACCGAGATTCACAATTACAAGTATCCAAATAACACTTACACTCAAGGTTTTCTAGTAAAACAATTATTTATTTATTAAACTGCCAGTTTTAAATAAGGGCAATATGCAACAATAAAAATACACTTCATAACACTTCCTCGGATATAAGATAAGCAAGTAGATACCCTTTTGGGATTCCTCACACACACGTCCTACACTATGAGGTGACTTAATTTGCTAGGACAAAGTTTGGCATTAATATATCACACTTTACCGTGGGATATATTGACCCACTCAACAGTATTTCCCCACATCACCAAGTTGTATTTGCGCAGAAACAGCAAAATAGCTGTGCTGGCTCCTGTGAACACCATGGCCTCAAAACTGCGTTTTGCAGCAACAAAAAGATGGCTGCAGCATCTCGCCAAGCAGACATTGGGCAGGATGGAACCAGGGGACACACAGAGGGAGCAGGCCAGTGTGTTCTGACATATACAAATAGAATGAAGTTAAAAGACAGCACTGCTTTGCGGACAGCCCAAAATCACCATTAAAAGGAAGCTTTTTCACCTTTTAAAAAAATGCTGCTCTGACGCTATTTCCATCTGTTCTTCCTTAAATCACTGTGATTAATACGGCACTGCCATGCCCAGAATATCTCATTGTGATTCAGCAAAACCAGGCATGATTTCTGAATGACAGGCCCTGTCAAACCAACGTTGAGAAAAATCAACAAGGAGCTTCACTCCCCAGACCCCCACACTCCCCTCCCCCCGCACAGGAAAATGCATTAATTTCATTACAAAGTATCAAAGCTCAGTAGTTCAAAGAGACTACAGCTATCTGAGCCATGTCAGTTTCAATGCATCTGTGCTTCAGACAAAACTCCTGCATTCAAGAAAATAACTATGGGTGCAAGACATTGTGGGAATCTGATGGAGATGCAAAACTGAATTTAAATTGAAATGCCTGCTTTTCACCACACATGTATAAAAATGGGCTTGTTTAAAAATGCCAGTTTAAAATTAAACTGTTGAATGAAAGCCTGCCTTATCTAGCAATGTGAAGGTGTTTTGGTGCTGGTGATAATACCCATATGGTCTATTTTATTCCACAGGTTTGTTTTAAATCAGGACCCAAAATAAGAAGACAAAGGTTTTAAAATACCTGGGCTGGAGTTTGCAAGCTCTAAAAAAACAGGTTCTTCCTGTTGGCCCAGCCAACGTTTCCCCCAAAGAAATAAACTCTCAGCAGAGACTAACACCTCACTGATAATTACTAGGTTGGGAAGAATCTAGTCTGGGCTGAACTAGTCTGGGCTGAAAGCACTGACAATGGAACTCCTAGTATAAGGAAGTGTGAAGTGGGGAAGGGGCAATAAACCTTCAATCAAGCTGGAAATCCCCCACCTTGCTTTGGAGTAAATGACAGTTGGTGGTAGCTGAAGAAAGACAAAAAATGGTCCAGTGACAGACAAAGGACTGCCATTTGCTTCCAAAGACTATTCATGAACGAAAATGCAAAGACATTTATCTCTGCAGCAAGACTTTGTAGAAATGTATAAATCTTGCAGTTTAAAAGTGATTTTGTGTTTTATAATTTGAGACATTGTAGAAGTCACTGACACCTTGGGAATAGAAATGGCAAAGTATTGGGGATTATAAGAAAAATATCAATGATACCAATGCAAATTCTTATAGTTACTCCCCTTGTGTTAATCCACACATGTGTATAAAGTTAGGGAATTTTAGGCCGAATAGTTCATACTCAAAATTACCAAAAAGTATTAAAAGGGCAAACCAATGCCTCACGGATTGCAGAGTTGGAGTGCTATACTCTAAATAAAATATGTAACCTGTGTATATAATTTGCTAAGAGATTTCAACTGTATAAATGTACTGTTTGTTGCAAAATCAGATTTTGGCTAAAATAACTGTGGGAGGTTTTTGACATTGTAAACTCACATCATAAATCTGCCCTCCTGCTTTGAAATCCAACCAGTTGAGTGCGAGGCGGAGACTAGCACCACTGACCAATCTCGTCAGTTAGTGGTGTGCTTAGGAAAGCCTGCCCAGCCATATACTTTGATGATGTTAATGATGAATTATAAATAAGAGTCCCTGACAAGACTCTAGACACACACTCTTCCTGAAGTTCCTCTGCTGCATTCCTGATCTGCTGCATCCAGATGCCAGACCCACTACAAGGCCAAAGCATTGCTGTCCCTACTCCAGAATGCACTGCAAAACCCAAACATTGCTGATCTTATTCCATGCAAGGCCTCAATTCTGAAAACCCACTAATACCCCATTAAAAAGGAGAAAGCTGTGGTATTCTTTTGAGAAGCATCTTGAATCAGACTGGCTTGCTGCTCACTAACTGCATGCCCGCTGCAATCCTGCCATCTAGCTGAGCTTTAGTATCCAGTGACCAGAATTGCCAATCCGCTGTCCTTGCCATCCGGTGACAAGAACTGCTCAGCCGTTTTCCTTTGCCAGGCGTGCAGCCGTGTGGTGACCAGAACCTGTTGACGGTCCAAAAATCCCCAAACTAAAAGTGGACTGTGAGAATAATCCCTTCCCCACAGAAACCCATAATCTATCTTGTCTTGCCTTTGTCCTTATCCCACTCTCTAAGCCAACCTATCCTTATTCTGATAACTGGTTGAAAACTGTTAGAATTACCTGTGCACCCTGCCCGTGACTTTCTAAAGTGATAGCGCCATCTCTTTTCAATGTTGTCCTGTGTAATCCTAAACCATTAGTCATATTTCGAGTGATCGGACTGGTTTCCGCCAGGGTTGGCTGCTGGGGTGACAGGGTTGAAATTGCGAATCAACCTTGGATCTTACTCTGTCTATCTTTGGTGGTCTCTTCTGAATACTCTAATTTAGAGTAAAACTGTTCTTGTCAAAACTGATTTCCTTTCCTATTTCACGGCTTCATTTTACTCAAAGCACACCTTTTTATATCTTGCATAACTCATCCAGTTTCATAGTTAGAGACCTATTTTCAACTTTAGAGTGTCCCTGTGATATATATCTACTCCCCAACCCACACTCCAGATCAGAGTATTTCACCCATTATTATTAAAATCGTTTGGGTAATTTAAAACGACAATTAAGAAAATGCAACTTTTACACGTGTCATTTAGCTGCAATTTTTTTAAAACTTTCTATTCATTTTCGAATGATATGCTCTTGGGAATCTTGTGTCTTTGCAATGTTGCTTTAGTGAGGAATTGTATTTGTTTCAAGGATTTTAACACACATTAACTATTTATTTGTCCTTTTCCGAGTGTCATTCCATAACATTGCTAGGGGTTCAAAATCTGTTTTGCACTCTTATTTGGTGAGGGAAGGTCGCATTTTGATTCTGTTTCCTGCTTGTTATTACTGATTACCTGCTGTGTCTTTCTATCCATTCAGAATTGATTATTTGTGGGTTGAGGGAACATTGCAGAGGGAAATACTAACTTGGGTGCTATCGTTCCTAAATCAAAAAGTGCTCCTATTCCCTGGTGTTTTGTATATGTTCCAGTAGAAGGTTAAACCAAGCACATTGCTTACATTCTCATTGTAATTATCACCCCATTGGTGATTGCTGCCCCATATTAAAAATTGTCTGATTTCTTTTGAATTTTAAAACAAATAAATAAATACTGCATTTTACCAACCAGCCTGGTTCATGGTCCATTGTGACCCGGGGTATTTCAAAAGGGGGTGTGATACGAGGGGCGTACCATCTCAAATTGAATCTGCATAAAATAAGGAGAAAAGCATCTCAGTTCTAGGCTACATACTAGGCCGAGACCAAAGTGTGTGTCGCCTGATTGAAATCCTTAACATTACACTTAATGCAATTCTGAGGTTGTGGAAAAGGAAAAGGTTAGAAAGAAACACCAAGCACACCTATTCATAAATTAATTTGGTTGACTTCCAACGTCTGTAAATTCAATTGGTGATAAAGTAAAGGTTATTTGAGGTGCAGGGGAGAAGTATTCAGCCTTGGTATCTAGGCTGGAAAATATAGCAAAAGAGAATAAGGTTTCCTGAATAGGAGACCCGCGTCCCCTGCACACTAGCTATAAGGCGAAGGCCTGCATGTGTATTTGTATTTGAGGCTGGGTCTGTTGTTATAGACTCCACTATAGGAGCTATACTCAGTCCATTTTTCACCTCATAACCACAAGGTAATTTTCAGAAATAGCACAATTAATATTTGAACATTGTTGAATTATGATATGAAACAAATATTTTTATTATGCATTTGGTGCAACTGGCCCAACGTGTTTCAAGTTTTTTAGTCTTCATCAGGGGCAAAAAAATCATTTTCTTACACATTTCTATGAGAGAAGAAAACATTTGAATATTAATTAGATATGTCAACCCAAATTGCATCCATTCATAGATACATTTCATCACATTTCAAAAAAACATAGTATTTAAATTACATCCAGTGGCTCATGGCCATTATCTCCACATTATAACAGGAAGTGCATTGAATATAATGGAAACAGCAAACATGTATATGCTTAAATATAGTCCATAGTAGGGATGGTAATTCATAACATGACAAAGTGAGTTGTCACCTAGTTATCAGTAATTATGGATTTGTTGGTTCAATCCATAAAGCAAGAGAATGTTGGTAGACACATGGTGTCCAAATCATATTAAGTGGGAAATATAATGGTGCTTAGCACTATGGTACGAGTCATCTACTTC
This sequence comes from Ambystoma mexicanum, assembly GCF_040938575.1. Classification (NCBI taxonomy): domain Eukaryota; kingdom Metazoa; phylum Chordata; class Amphibia; order Caudata; family Ambystomatidae; genus Ambystoma; species Ambystoma mexicanum. The sequence continues at coordinate 1,042,217,232 of NC_090934.1, read as the reverse complement.
TTTTGTAGGCTTGCAGCTCTAAGAATCCCTGTGTCTTCAACAGTATGTGGGATCTGTCAAAGTAAATATTTGATTAATGTCCTAGTTTGAAGCTTACTCAATTTACAAATCAAGGCAATGTTGGTGCACCTACCCACTGGAGTGGGGCACTGCAAACTCAATCTCTGGTTCATAGGGCAAGTATAGACAAAATTCTGTTTATCATAACTCCCACCGTCCGATGGTGATCTGTTGTGTAATTCTACACTAACCAGCAGTTATAACTTGATTTCTAAAGATAGGAAAGAGTTTATAGTGTGATTAGGTTACTGGTCTCTAGTCCTCTCTAGGTCTAATTGTACATTATTGTATTGCTGACTTACTTGTAATCAGAAAAATAGGAGCAGTCTTCAAACAAATTCTTTGCAGAATTTAATCTACTAAATCTTCTTGAAAATGAGGTTTGAGTTATGTGTTCTGTTGATTCATCAACCCAGAGCATTCTGTCAGCAAATGCTGTATAGTTTCGGGTTGATTCTCATTGGAACAAACCTACAAATGTCATCATCTTTAGAAATTTGAACATGTCCCACTTGAATATGCTTGGTGTTACAATGTTTGAGACGGTAGTTCAAGAATATGTGCCTAAAATTTGGAGCAGGATATTTCGTGAGATAGGTCTCTACAGTTTGAAATTTCTTTTCTCTGGAAGGGTTTTCTTGAAAGGTCTTATATTTTTAAGACTGTTCAAGTGTGCACATCCAATCGTTTTGAAATAGCTTGCTCTTGGCTCGAGTGGGATTTTCAACCAATAAGTCTGTAGTAATATTTGATTCTGTTAATAAGGAAGTGGCATGAGCTCTTCATTCACGAGCAAAGGTGTGATCTGACTTAAGCATATACGCAGATTATTTGCCCAGCAGAGTGTCCGGTTTGACAACCATAATGTACTTCCTATGTAATGCACATATTTTCCAATTGTACATTGCATATAAGGAGGGTATGCCCAGTTCATGTCTCAACATACACCTTGGAAGGCTTTTTGGTAAGCCTAGTACAACTTTCCAGTATGAGCTTTTGAGCTTAGTCCAAAAGTTTTCAGGTTTGTATGGTTTAGTTTTGGCACTATATAGTACTATTGCAGAGGCTTTTTGCATATAAAACACTATAATGTGTGAGTATGAACATTTGGCATATTTTGCTTTGAATAGGCGAGCTTGAGATGAAGACATTCAGATTTTTTATTTCAATTAATATAAATAAGATAAGTCAGAAGCATGATTATTAATACTAATTCCTAGATATTTATAATCAATCTCAAGTTTCTTGCTGTTCAAGAGCCAGTTTTGTGTGTTTGTTTTCATTTTTCATCTCGGTTTTTAATGTTATATTTTGGTTTTTAGTGCATTGATCTGTAATAAGTTTTCTTCCACATACAGACCCAAAACAGTTAACAGATTCTGTAAACCTTGCAGCGTCTTGGAAAAGTGCACAAGATTGTCCGCATAAAAAATCCACGCAACCGATTCTGTGCCTAGTCGTGGAGGATCAGAAATCACAGTAGCAAAGGTGTTACACATGCCTGCTGTAAAAAAATTAAAAACCGTCGATGCTAACACACACCCCTGTTTCAAGCCTCAATGAGTTTTTACAGGAGAGGATAATTTGATATGATATGATATGATAGTTTATTTATATGGTACCTATACACAATGTGTTTCAAAGTGCTTCAAGGCAAGGGAGGGAACAAGGGAAAATACAATGACATTCTTACAGGCCATGAACAGTAAGGATGTGAAATTAACTATTGTACTCCTGACGACATTTCAGATAGTGCAAGAGCTAAGACATAGATAAGGGAGGGAGGGGGAGAGTTGGAAGGAAATGGAAACAGACAGGAGACTACCGTACTAGGCCTGACAACATTTCTGGTAGAGCAGAAGAAAAACAAGAGGTGAGGGAGAGGGGTGCAGAAAGGTAGGGGAGGAACAAAACAAGCAACTATCGTACTAGGCCTGATGACGTTTCAGATAGTGCTGGGGGGGGGGGGGTGATATGATATGGCATTTATAACGCGCCTATACACAGGTGTTTCAAGGCGTGATGAGGCAAGGGAGGGGAACAGAGGGAAGACAGACAACGGTCCTACTAGGCCAGGTGTCAATCAAATCGCGCACGTGAATGGGAAGGGGAGGGGGGAGAAATGCAGGGTGGGAAGGGGGAGAGGACAGTGCAGTACAAGGGATAAGAAAAAATAACAATAGGTAAAGTACGGCCAGCAGGTGGCAAGGGTAAGTGCAGACAACATGTGTTAAGTGCTGGTAGTGGGACTGTATGGATACAGAAACAGTCCCTAAGTGCGCGGTTGCCAGGAAGGCAGTGCAGGAGTGCAACTGGCAGGGGAGGGGACCTGGGCCTGAGATCAGAGGGCGGCCAGGCAACCAGTGCAAAATCAGTGTCAAGCCCGGAAGTCAGCAAGGGAGAGGAGGAGAAAAAGAATAAGCAAAGAGAAAGGATTTGAGGTGCTTCTGGAACCGAAGAGGATTCTTCTCAAGTTTCAGGGAGGCAGGGAGGCTGTTCCAGAGGCAGGCCCAGCCGAAGAAATAGATCTACCAGCAACTCATTGCTTGGAGAAGAAACAGACCCTGAGGGAGTTTGAGGCAGATGAGCAAAGAGCTCGAGAAGGAAGATATTTAGAAAGAGAGAGTTGAAGATATTGAGGCCCCAGGCCGCAGAACGCCTTGTGGAAGATGCAGAGGGTTTTGAACTTAATCTTCGCAGCCGCAGAGAGCCAGTGTAGAGATTTCAGTCCTGGAGAGAAAAGATCTGTGGGCTTGAGGCCAAGGACAAGAATCCCATTCCTCTTCTGGATAAGTTGCAGAGGGCGGAGAGTAGAAGCAGGCAGATTTAGAAAGATACTGTTGCAGTAGTCCAGCCGAGAGAGAACCAGAGCTCTGGAGACAGTGAGCTTCTGGGGGAAGGAGAGGAAAGGAAGAATACCTCTGAGGAGGTGAAGTTGGTTGTGTGACTTCTTAGAGACGTCAGAGATGTGAGGTGAGAAGGAGAGTGTAGAGTCGAAGATGACCTTGAGGTTCTTAGCCACACAGGTGGGAGCAGGAAGGGTGCCAGGAGAGGCCGACCAGAGAGCTACAGGAACGGAGGGAGCAGGTGTGCCAATGAGGAGAATCTTAGTCTTACTGGCATTAAGGCAGAGGTCATTGGCAGCACACCAATCCTGGATAGTCGACAGTCAGAGATGAGGGAAGTAGAGGAGGACGAGGGTAGCCTGAAAATGAGCTGGGTGTCATCCGCATAACACTGAAAGTTGGGCCAGAGAGCGGTGATGCGGTGGACCAGGAGTGCCAAGTATTGGTTGAACAGCCACAGAGAGAGGTTAGACCCCTTGGGGACAACACAGGTAGAGAAAAAGATAGCGGAGAGGAAGGACCCAAGTTGGACCTGAGAGGGTCGGTCGCAGAGGAAAGAAGTCAGCCACGCCAGAGCCTGACTGGTGATACTCAGGTTATCACAGAGACATTGAGCAGGATGGCATGGTTGACAGTGTCAAAGGCAGAAGAGAGATCAAGCAGGATGAGGACGCAAGGGGTGTTAGAGTCAAAATTCGAGAGCAGGTCTTCACGGATGTTCAGGAGAGCAGTTTCCGTGCTTCTGGCTGCTCTGAAGCCAGACTGATGGTCTTGGAGACAACTAACAGATTCAGTGTGGAGATTAAGCTGGGAGAAGGCCAGTTTCAACAGGAGCTTGCCTAGGAAAGGAGTGATGGAGATTGGGCAACAGTTGACGGGGCAAGCGGGGTCAGCAGTGGGTTTCTTAAGAAGAGGGTGCAAAAGGGAGTGCTTCAGGGGGGATGTGAAGACTGCAGTGGTGAAGGAGTGATTACAGAAATCAGCCAGGGCAGGAGCCAGGGAGTTGATGTGGTCCTTGATAGTTTTAGAAGAACAGGGTTGAACCTGTGTAAGCGAGATTCAATCAACACTACAGTGAAGTCAATGCCTAGTCTGGGATGCTGAGGAAAACCCTTATTGATGTATTTTTATATCCAGTTCAGTACTCTGAATGACAACCCTTGTATAACACCCCCCTCTTAGAATCCCCCTGACCCCACTGAGCCAAGAAGTAGGTTTGTTTTGCAAATTAAAAGGTTTATTTGAAAATTTAAACAATATATATATATATATATCACACTTCTATAAATAAATTGATAATGGATATTACACTTGTGAATATGAGCAGTAGTCAGCAAGAGGTAACTTATGAATAGGAACAGAAGAATAAGGTGGGAAAGAATGCTTTATATGGTTCAAGGAAACGCAAGGTGGAATAAAATGCAGTACAGAAATAACTTGTTATGATTTTAGCAAAAGGTAATATGATCACTTTTTCTTTTGACAATTCACTCCCCCCCTATGCAATACAAGAAATGGAAGGAGAGCACACAGTCTTCAAGAATCCCCACAAATCACACTTTATAATGCAATACACAGTTCCAGTTCTCCCAGCAAGCTTAGGGAAAACAGGGATGAGTTTTAAACACAGGCGAATTACTTTAATGTGGTTTGCAAGGAAGTGAAAAGGTGCTAGAATTGCTTTTAATTCCCTCTAGAGGTTCAGGGTAGGTGATGGCTACTTTATATTAGTTCAGGGTCACTTTAACAATACTCTATGAATGATTAGCAGATTGCAAACAAATTTAAGCAAAGCGAAGCAAAAAGCTGCTGATTTCTACAGAAGAAGAAATCTTGCCAAATCGCGGTAAATTTCGCGAGTGCGTGACTCGTGATTACGGAAAAAGTATAGAGAGTAGGTTCTAGTAAATCTCAAAATGACAGGTGACAGCTTGCAGCTGCAGTCTTGACAGGTGACAGTTGTACAGCTTTAAAAATGACAGATGACACGATTTCTAGGAGGCTGTTCTAATTAGGTTAAAATAGCTTGAATTAGATTATTTTAACTAAGAGATAAGGTTCTGCACAGTTCTGGCGGTACTCACAATATATTTGGGGCAGGAATGGGCCTCGCCACGGATCTGGTCAGGTTTTGGACTGGACTCCGGTTCTGGTCTCGGAACTTCACAGCGATCTGGGTCAGCTCTCTGGATACAGCGGCCTGTGGTTCTCTGGCTCTCTGGTCTGCTTCCGGTCGGATCAAGTGGATTCTGAATGTAACACTGCTTTCTGGGTACTGGCAAAAGTTCTTGGCACAGAATTCAGACAGCTCGCCTAGCTGTGGAATAGTTTACAGGTGATTTTAAGGATGCTGAGGCCTGCTTAGAAGAGTTCTCAGTTTGTGGGTTTAGGCCCTTGCTTTAAGTTCTGAAGTAAAGTTCTGGTCTTTGGAGATTGATGGATGTGAAGTCTGGAGTCTCCCGGCAGAGCGTCCCGCAGAAAATGGAATTGAATTTTTCTGTACCTGGGTTTCTGTAGCCCTTTTTATGTGTTTTGAAAATGGGTGTGTGCCTGGGCCTAGCTAAGCCTGCCCCTCTCACTTATCATTGGCCAAGCTTTCCTCTCTCCCTTGATTGGGGGGAAGAAATGGAGTGTCAGAGTGATGCTGTAGGTTTTATGGTCAGAGGAACCTCCCTTTGTCAAATTGCACACAAATCTATTTCTGATCCAAATACTTATGTATCCATGTACCATTTTTCTCATATTATAGGTCCAGTTTACATATTTTCTGTAGCACCAAACCATCCGATCCCTGTCTTTGTACGATGTTGTGTCCACTAATGACAAAATTCTCCCCTTTTCATCCAGATAACGACCTCTAAACCTTTCCAGATTTTACACAAATGTGCATCAGGGAGATGGGTTTCAGATGATAAAGTGTCATATTTTTAACATGCATACATTTGGAGTGAGACCCTATTTTCCGCTAGCAACCCCCCAGAATAGACCACAGCGTCCTAACGCCTCTTAAAACGTGCACAGAAAAATCACAAGAACAATGATGTTAATTATATAATTTTGACCAGTCCGCACTATGCGTTATCTATCTTTTTAAAATTATGCTCTGGTCAAAAAGGGGTGTGGCTTCCCACATCACAGGGTGGAATAACTGGTTTATCCACTTCCCCCAAGCTCAGCTGCTAGCAGAGGCACTGCCCCTCCCAGTTTTCCCCAAGAGGAAGCCACTTTACGGCCCCCCCAAAATAACATTTGCCTGAGCCAAAGAAGGCCCATTGTTCAGTTTCCTGCAGTCCCCAGCTGCCACTCCCCTTTCAATCATCAGGGCCATGTGACCTCCTTTTTGTGGGGCAGCAGAATTCAGCCAGGCCTGGGAACACAGCTGTTGATCCAGTTTCAACTCCTGTCGGGGGGTAGTTGTCAGGCAGAATCCAGTTTCATTAAGCCATCTTTCAGCTAAATGTCACTTTTTGTTCACAGATTTCTACATTCAAATCAAACTGACAATTTTTACACATGCAGCTAGAGTGCTGATTCTAAGTTCAAAACTATGACATTTCAACAGTTACAAACTATGTGACACTCAAAAGTAGGTCCCTCATTTAATTTAAACATTTCGATTTTAGTGGTTTTGAGTCCAGTTTAACTTAAGCTGCTGAACTCCACAGCTCAGCCAGTTTTGTTATGAACATGGTTTTGGGCTCTTTTTCCTTCCAGATTTTGTATGCACACAAAACTTCATTCTGCCAAACGTCTGCTAGTGTTCAGTGAGATTTTTGAATATCCTGCAATATTTGACATAGGCCTTTTTAGCTTGCATTCAGATAAACCAAGGTGATTTCAAAGGGCTTTTTAAGCTAACGGGCACTGCTGTTTTTCCTTTGGCGCACATTCCACTCATGGCACCCCTGGCCCATCACGCTCGCACTGGTGGGTGGAAGGTTAGGCGACCATTTTGGTGTGCGCACAAACTGCGCGGTTCTCCTGGATTCTGGCGCACATGTGGGCTTTTTGGCCATCTTGGATTTTCTAAACCCACAGCACCAAATGTTGCAGTTTAATGACTCAAACGTGGGTCAATACACCTGACACCTGTTTGACAAGACTTTCATAGATCGGACTTGTCTAGGAACCTCATCTGCGGAGAACAGGAGAAAGGCAGAGAAGGAGGGAGGAAAGGTGGCTGCAGAATGGCCAGAGGAAGAGCAGGGATTGGGGGAGGGAGGAGATAGGTCGGAGAGAGCGGACAGGATGTCCTGAGATTTAGAGATGAAGTGAGATGCCAGTGCCGTATAGAGGGCCTGGGAGGGGACAGGAGAGGTAGAGACTGCGGCAGGATTGGCCAGTTCCTTGCAGATTTGAAAGAGTTCAGGCGAGTTGTTAGATGCCGCAGAGACGCGGGCTTGGATATGCGCTCTCTTCTAAGTTAGGACAGAGAGCTGGTATTGCCTTTGCAGCAGGCAATAGGGCCGTTTGTCATAGGATGTACATGAAGCACACCATTTCCTCTCGGCCACCCTACACTTGTGTTTTAGGGTGTCAAGGTCTGTGTTGTACCAGGAGTTGCACTTGGCTTTGGGCTTCAGGCAGATTCTCATGACAGGGGCAAGGATATCAAGAGTATCAGAGATAGCAGAGTGGAGAGCGGAGAGGGCTGTGTCAGGATGAGAATCAGCCATGGTAGGAGGGTGAGAAGGTGGCAGCGAAAGCCTCAGCTGACACGCGCTTCATGGGTCGGATGATGGAGAAGGAGGGTGGCAGTGATGGAAATGGCTTGGCCTGGGGTGAGGTGGGAGAAGAGGAGAAAGTGATCACTCCAGGAGAGAGGAGTGGTGAGAGTGACAGAGAGGGGAAGGTCTGAGGAGATCAGAACATCAAGCATGTGCCCTGCAGAATGAGTCGGGCCAGAGGGGAGAATAGTGAGTGAGAGAGAGTCACAGAGGTCGCAAAAGAGTCCAGAAGGAGGACAGAAGGAATCTAGGTGGATGTTGGAATCTCCAACAAGGAGTAGTTGAGGCCAGGAGTGAGGAGGAGAGGTCCGCTCACTCAGAGAGGAAGGATGAAATCTGACCAGGTGGCCCATAGATAGAAGCCAGTGAGTGGCTAGTGGAGAGAGCCTGCAGATGAGGCATTCAAAAGAGAAGTAGGCCTGCATAGGAGTGACAGAGGAAGGAATCCACTCAGGGATGATCAAGGCTACACCCCAACCTGAGCGGTTGGCCCTTGGCATGGAGAGGATCTTATAGCTGTCAGGTAAGAGCGAATCAAAGCTTGTGACAGAGCTGACCGTGAACCATGTCTCAGTGAGACCGAGCGCATCAAGGTCTAGTTCTTCCAGAAGGCAGCAGATATCAGAGGAGTGTTTGACAGCAGAACAAGAGTTTAGAGTGGCAAGATGGAGAAGGTTGCCATCCTTGAAGGACTTTTGGGGAGGGGTACAGATCAGAGGTATGCCCTGCGCAGGTGTAGAAGGAGCCCGCAAGGGGGCAGAGAGGGAAGGGGATGGCAAGGTAGCCAGGGAGGAGGCAGAAGGGGGAGACAAGGTAGTCAAGGAAATGGGAGAGGGGACAGCAGGAGAAGAAAGGAAGTTGATGAGGTGCGGGAAGCATCTATCAAAGAGGTGAAGGTTGATCTGAGGGCCTTGGACCAGGACGGTCCCATTGAGGTAGACATTAATGATGACTTTAGAGGAAAGGAAGGATGCCAGGAGGGTGTCCCAGCAGATGCCACCATTAATGGGAGAATAGGAGAAAGGGGAGAGCACAGAGATCATATGAAGGGTCCATAGGTCTGACAAAGGCACGACAAAGAGGATGTCAGTGAGAGTTTCCTTGGAGGAGGCACTGGTGTAGGTGTCGTCGCTAGGGAGGCCTGGGTTGGAGACCAGGATGTCCTTTTTGAACTTTTTCCTACCAGATTTGGTGAGGAGAGCAGGATAGTCAATAGAGAAGCAGTTAGAAAAGATGGGAGAGACAGAGAGCACCATAGAGTAAGTGGGAGAGGGGGAGGGTGGAAGGGAAGACACTAGCGAATGTCAGTGGAGTAGGCAGACCAGACAGCATGAGGCAGGCAGGTTGTGCAATAGGACAGACGAAAACACTCAAGAGAGACTTTTTTCAAAAAGCGCCGGTTTGAGACAGGTAGGAGGTCTCACCTAAGTTTGAGAATCCTAAAAGGGGAGAAAGGCCTGGTATTTAACATAGCAATTATGCAAATACTGATACAGTGCATATTATAACAACATCTGCCCTGGTAGCACCAATAATGAGGGGGAGTGTGAATCTGAATGCAGTGGCAGGGGTGGTAGGTGGGTGGGAAGCAGGAAGGAAGGCACAGAGAGACCATGGATGGGAGAGGGGGCAGGGCAGCACAACAAAGGGAAACAGAGGTAGGAAACAGCAAAAATCACAGAGCAGGGCCCACAGAGGGTCCTGGTACCTTCACAGCAGCCTGCCAGGTGGGGAGAAAAAAACCAGTAAGGGCAGGGGGGAGGAGACAGACGAGGTTGCTATCATACTAGGTCCAGGGACAAATCTGAGTAAGTGCATAGAAGAAAGTAAGGGGAGGAGCTAAGAAAAGAGAGAAGGGAAGGGAGGAGAGAACAGAGTTAGCAGTCAAAAGAGTGGAGAAGCAAGGGGAGAGTGAATACAATTGCAGAAGTCAGTAGTAACACATAATGTTGCAAGCCAGGATACAAGATGAAGATGGGAACAGCATGATTTAGTGCCACCATGAGTACAAGATGCAAAAGGAATCCAGCATGAGAGTTAAGAAAGGGTGACACACTGTGAATGAATGAAGTCCATAAAAGTCAAATCCAGCATTGGCCACAAGACGGTGATGGTGAAACCAGAATTTATCAGGACAGACACCTGCAGAAGAAGGCTTGAGGGGGATGAGGAGGGAGCAGGGTAGAAGATTCAAACAAAACATGCAACACCAGTGTGTGAAAATAGTGGGGGCACAAGGGACATCACAGGGGGACGAGAGGGGGTGGGGATGGCGTGTGGGGACAGAGGGAGTAACACATGTTGGTGCATGCTTACCTGCTGTCTGAGCAGGGGTTCAGGCCCTGTATCCTGCTGGTCCAAACAGGTCCAAACAGGAATTGCCCTTTTCTTCATCTGCCATTCGCTTCGGACGCCTGGGCGAGTGACACCCTTGATCTAAGAATTAAGAGCGAAGAGGCAGGGCTAAGAAGGTGGGTGGTGCTTAGGCCAGGTGACATAGATCCACTTGCACCTGCTCCACATCTGCAAAGGAAAATAGGCTGCAGGGCTCCTTAAGTAGTGTAAAATTGCGGCAAGCAGGAAGGCACAGGTGGGCGGGGCTTGCTAAGTGGTGAAAAAGAGAGGCAGGCAGGAAGGTACCAAAAAGGCGGGGCTTGCTAAGTGGTGAAAAAGAGCGGCAAGCAGGAAGGCACCAGGTGGGCGGGGCTTGCTAAGTGGTGAAAAAGAGCAGCAGGCAGGAAGGCACCAGTGTGGCAGGGTTTAGGCCAGGTGATCTAGATCCACTTGCACCTGCTCCCCATCTGCAAAGGAAAAGAGGCTGGAGGGCTCCTTAAGTAGGGAAAAAGAGCAGCAAGCAGGAAGGTACCAGGTGGGCGGGGCTTGCTAAGTGGTGAAAAAGAGCAGCACTTAGGTAGGCACCAGATGGGCGGGGCTTGCTAAGTGTTGAAAAAGAGCGGTAGGCAGGAAGGCACCAGGTAGGCGGGGCTTAGGCCAGGTGACCTAGATCCAAATGCACCTGTTACCCATCTGCAAAGGAAAAGAGGCTGGAGGGCTCCTTAAGTGGCGAAAAAGAGCTGCAGGCAGGAAGGCACCAGGTGGGCAGGGCTTGCTAAGTGGTGAATAAGAGCAGCAGGCAGGAAGGTACCAGGTAGGCGGGGCGTGCTAAGTGGTAAAAAAGAGCGGCAAGCAGGAAGGCACCAGGTGGGAGGGGCTTGCTAAGTGGTTAAAAAGAGCGGCAGGAAGGAAGGCACCAGGTAGGCAGGCCTTAGGCCAGATGACCTAGATCCATTCGCACCTGCTCCCCATCTGTGAAGGAAAAGAGGCTGGAGGGCTCCTTAAGTAGGGAAAAAGAGCAGCAAGCAGGAAGGCACCAGTTGGGCGGGGCTTGCTAAGTGGTGAAAAAGAGCAGCAGACAGGAAGGCACCAGGTGGGCGGGGCTTATGCCAGGTGACCTAGCTCCACTTGCACCTGCTCCCCATCTGCGAAGGAAAAGAGGCTGGGGGCCTCCTTAAGTAGGGAACAAGAGCAGCAAGCAGGAAGGCACCAGGTGGGAGGGGCTTGCTAAGTGGTGAAAAAGAGCGGCATACAGGAAGGCACCAGGTGGGCAGGGCTTATGCCAGGTGACCTAGCTCCACTTGCACCTGCTCCCCATCTGCGAAGGAAAAGAGGCTGGGGGCCTCCTTAAGTAGGGAACAAGAGCAGCAGGTAGGAAGGCACCAGGTGGGTGGGATTTAGGCCAGGTGACTTAAATCCACTTGCACCTGCTCCCCATCTCCAAAGGAAACGAGGCTAGAGGGCTTCTTAAGCAGGGAAAAAGAGTGGTAAGCAGGAAGGCACCAGGTGGGCGGGGCTTGCTAAGTGGTGAATAAGAGTGGCAGGCAGGAAGGCACCAGGTGGGCGGGTCTTGCTAAGTGGTGAAAAAGAGCAGCAGGGAGGAAGGCACCAGGTGGGTGGGGCTTAGGCCAGGTGACCTAGATCCACTTGCAGCTCCTCCCCATCTGCAAAGGAAAAGAGGCTGGAGGGCTCCTTTAGGGAAAAAGAGCAGCAAGCAGGAAGGCACCAGGGTGGCAAGGCTTAGGCTGGTGACCTAGATCCACTTGCACCTGCTCCCCATCTGCAAAGGAAAAGAGGCTGAGGGCTCCTTAAGTAGGGAAAAAGAGCAGCAAGCAGGAAGGAACCAGGTGGGCGGGCTTGCTAAGGGGTGAAAAAGAGCAGCAGGCAGGAAGGCACCAGGTGGGCGGGGCTTGCTAAGTGGTGAAAAAGAGCGGCAGGAAGGAAGGCACCAGGTAGGCGGGGCTTAGGCCAGATGACCTAGATCCATTTGCACCTGCTCCCCATCTGTGAAGAAAAATAGGCTGGAGGGCTCCTTAAGTAGGGAAAAAGAGCGGCAAGCAGGAAGGCACCAGGTTGGAAGGGGTTGCTAAAGGGTGAAAAAGAGCGGCAGGCAGGAAGGCACCAGGTGGGTGGGGCTTGCTAAATGGTGAAAAAAAGCGGCAGGCAGGAAGGCACCAAGTAGGCGGGGCCTAGGCCAAATGACCTAGATCCACTTGCACCTGCTCCCCATCTGCAAAGGAAAAGAGGCTGCAGGGCTCCTTAAGAAGGGAAAAAGAGCGTCAAGCAGGAAGGCACCAGGTGGGAGGGGCTTGCCAAGTGGTGAAAAGAGCAGCAGGCAGGAAGGCACCAAGTGGGCGGGGGTTACTAAGTGGTGAAAAAGAGCAGCAGACAACAAGGCACCAGGTGGGCGGGGCTTAAACCAGGTGACCTAGCTCCACTTGTACCTGCTCCCCATCTGCAAAGGAAAAGAGGCTGAAGGGCTCCTTAAGTAGGGAAAAGGAGCAGCAAGCAGGAAGGCACCAGGTGGGCGGGGCTTGCTAAGTGGTGAAGAAGAGTGGCAGGCAGGAAGGCACCAGGTGGGCGGGGCTTGCTAAGTGGTGAAAAAGAGCATCAGGCAGGAAGGCACCAGGTGGGTGGGGCTTAGGCCAGGTGACTTAGATCCACTTGCAGCTCCTCCCCATCTGCAAAGGAAAAGAGGCTGGAGGGCTCCTTATGTAGGGAAAAAGAGCAGCAAGCAGGAAGGAACCAGGTGGGCGGGGCTTAATAAGTGGTGAAAAAGAGCAGCAGGCAGGAAGGCACCAGGTGGGTGAGGCTTGCTAAGTGGTGAAAAAGAGCGGCAGGAAGTAAGGCACCAGGTAGGCGGGCTTAGGCCAGATGACCTAGATCCATTCGCACCTGCTCCCCATCTGTGAAGGAAAAGAGGCTGGAGGGCTCCTTAAGTAGGGAAAAAGAGCGGCAAGCAGGAAGGCACCAGGTGGGAGGGGGTTGCTAAGTGATGAAAAAGGACGGCAGGCAGGAAGGCACCAGGTGGGCTGGGCTTAGGCCAGGTGACCTAGATCCACGTGCACCTGCTCCTCATCTGTAAAGGAAAAGAGGCTGGAGGGCTCCTTAAGTAGGGAAAAAGTGCGGCAAGCAGGAAGGCACCAGGTGGGAGGGGCTTGCTAAGTGGTGAAAAAGAGCGGCAGGCAGGAAGGCACCAGGTGGCCGGGGCTTAGGCCTGGTGACCTAAACCCTCTTACACCTGCTCCTCATCTGCAAAGGAAAAGAGGCTGAAGGGCTCCTTAAGTAGGGAAAAAGAGCAGCAAACAGGAAGGGACCAGGTAGGCGGTGCTTGCTAAGTGGTGAAAAAGAGTGGCAGGCAGGAAGGCACCAGGGTGGCAGGGCTTTGGCCAGGTGACCTAGATCCACTTGCACCTGCTCCCCATCTGCAAAGGAAAAGAGGCTGGAGGGCTCCTTAAGTAGGGAAAACGAGTGGTAAGCAGGAAGGCACCAGGTGGGCGGGGCTTATTAAGTGGTACAAAAGAGTGGCAGGCAGGAAGGCACCAGGTGGGTGGGGCTTAGGCCAGGTGACCTGGATCCACTTGCAGCTCCTCCCCATCTGCAAAGGAAAAGAGGCTGGAGGGCTCCTTAATTAGGGAAAAAGAGCGGCAAGCAGGAAGGCACCAGGGTGGCAAGTCTTAGGCCCGGTGACCTAGATCCACTTGCACCTGCTCCCCATCTGCAAAGGAAAAGAGGCTGGAGGGCTTCTTAAGTAGGGAAAAATAGCAGCAAGCAGGAAGGCACCAGGTGGAAGGGGGGTTGCTAACTGGTGAAAAATAGCAGAAAGCAGGAAGGCACCAGGTGGGTGGGGCTTGCTAAGTGGTGAAAAATAACGTCAAGCAGGAAGGCACCAGGTAGGTGGGGCTTACGCCAGATGACCTAGATCCACTTGCACCTGCTCCCCATCTGCAAAGGAAAAGGGGCTGCAGGGCTCCTTAAGTAGGGAAAAAGAGCGGCAAGCAGGAAGGCACCAAGTGGGCGGGGCTTGCTAATTGGTGAAAAAGAGCAGCAGGCAGTAAGGCACCAGGTGGGCTAGGCTTAGGCCAGGTGACCTAGATCCAAGTGCACCTGTTACCCATCTGTAAAGGAAAAGAGGCTGGAGGGCTCCTTAAGTAGGGAAAAAGAGCAGCAAGCAGGAAGGCACCAGGTGGGAGGGGCTTGCTAAGTGGTGAAGAAGAGTGGAAGGCAGGAAGGCACCAGGTGGGTGGGGCTTAGGCCAGGTGACCTAGACCCTCTTACACCTGCTCCTCATCTGCAAAGGAAAAGAGGCTGGAGGGCTCCTTAAGTAGGGAAAAAGAGTGGCAAGCAGGAAGGCACCAGGTGGGCCGGGCTTGCTAAGTGGTGAAAAAGAGCAGCAGGCTATAAGGCACCAGGTAGGCGGGGTTTGCTAACTGGTGAAAAAGAGCAGCAGGCAGGAAGGCACCAGGGTGGCAGGGCTTAGGCCAGGTGACCTAGCTCCACTTGCACCTGCTCCCCTTCTGCAAAGGAAAAGAGGCAGGAGGGCTCCTTAAGTAGTGAAAAAGAGCAGCAAGCAGGAAGGCACCAGGTGGGCGGGGCTTGCTAAGTGGTGAAAAAGAGCAGCAGGCAGGAAGGCACCAGGTGGGTGGGGTTTAGGCCAGGTGACCTAGATCCACTTGCAGCTCCTCCCCATCTGCAAAGGAAAAGAGGCTGGAGGGCTCCTTAAGTAGGGAAAAAGAGCCGCAAGCAGGAAGGCACCAGGTGGGAGGGACTTGCTAAGTGATGAAAAATAGCGGCAGGCAGGAAGGCACCTGGTGGGCGGGGATTGCTAAGTGGTGAAAAAGAGCAGCAGGCAGGAAGGCACCAGGTGGGATGGGCTTAGGCCAGGTGACCTAGATCCACTTGCACCTGCTCCCCATCGGCAAAGGAAATCAGGCTGGAGGGCTCCTTATGTAGGGAAAAAGAGCGGCAAGCAGGAAGGCACCAGGTGGGTGGGGCTTAGCCAGGTGACCTAGATCCACTTTCACCTGCAAAGGAAAAGAGGCTGGAGGGCTCCTTAAGTAGGGAAAAAGAGTTGCAAGAAGGAAGGCACCAGGTGGGCGGGGCTTGCTAAGTGTTGAAAAAGAGCAGCAGACTTTCCCATCTAATGTAAGTCTCACCTGGATGGTTGTTTCCGATTGAAGTTGAGCTATGAGAGACAGTAAGGAAGTAGGACATCCAGCATTCTTCAATTCTATTAGTAACAAATTCCTCGAGATTTGAAGTCCATGTATGCCATATATATGGGCTGCTTATTTTGAGCAGCCTGCGTTTTTATTGCAGATATAACAGTTAGGTTAATGGCAGTTCCAAGGCCTACAATTAATCCGGTCTGATGGGGATCATATAAGTTGTTTTCCAAGATCCATTTGTTGAGGTCCCTTAGAATGGTATGCTCAAATATCTTGCCAGGGGCATCCACAAAGGCAATTAGGCGATAATTATGTGGAGGCTGACTATTATCTTTCTTAAAAATTGAAACTATTATTGATTTGCGCCATGATAGCGGGATAGTTAAATACTTTACAACTTCCATTAAGATTTGATTTAGAATCTTTTCCCAGTGTACAGGGTTAGCTTTTAGTACAGCATTGGAGAGACCGTCAGGCCCTGGGACTCTAGAAGTGCTTAGCCGAGATATATAACATACAATGTCTTCAAAGTCAAAATTCAATAATAAGCAGCATTTGATGCAATATTACCCAAGGAAACAAGATGTTTATCACAGCAAGTGTACAGTGCAGAAAAGTGTTCCACCCAGGCTTGTTCTGCAACAGCATTTATTTGTAAGGATGTTGGAGAGGAGTGAGATACCTGATTGAGAAGATATCATATGTCTTGTGAGTTCTTAGATGCAAGTACTGACCACATCTGTTCATCTTCTTGTTGGTATGCATGTGCCTTTCTAAATCTCATCCAATTCCTATGTTTAGTTTTGAGAGAACAAAATCTAGACACTTTTTAGATTAAAGGGAGTGTTTGAAATAGTCTAATAGATTTGTGCAAGCATGCTTTTTCCTGTTGAATCAAACAAATGTTTATGAATAAAGATAGGTTTGCCATTTGTTGGTAGATTTTGTTGAAAAAGTTGAAAGCTGAAACTTAAAATCCATCTTCATGATACGAAAATGAGGACTTAATCTATTTAGAGCACAAGACGTCATAAAGGGCGTTTAGTTGGTAAGGGGACCAACAAAGACAATTACGTCCGCCTGAAACTGCTAAATTTGGACAGGTCGAAATGGGTCTGGAAGGAGGAGAGGAGATTGACCAATGCCATGACACATTTAGCTAATCATGATCACTAAGATCTTGTTTCTGAATGAAAACAATATGTAAGTTTGCAAACATTGACCGATCAGTATAAATATAATTTATGATGGCATATTGGTTCTCCCTACGCCATGTCAAATCAGCGGGTATATCTCCCTCAACTGCTCCATTTAGCATCAAGAATTGTCTGGTTGACATCAGGGACATCATAGAGGAGAAGGATTATTTGAGTCTTGAGGCAGATCATGTACATTTAAATATCCTACTATGAATGTGGCTGTGATTGATGAATCTAGTGTGATTAAATCAAATAGAGCCTCCACATCAGTGAAGAATGGGTCAGCCACTATAGCATGATGATTCCAATATATATTCAACAGAGCAATTATTTTTGAATCTATATCTATTTTGACTAATTCCATCTATGTATTAGTTTGCAGCCAGATGAAATGTGGATGCTATAAGAAATCTCGCCATGGGTCTGCTCCTAATTTGTTTGATAGCAGGTATCGTCAGTACAACATAATTGTCCCATACAGGAATCCTGGTTAACCAAGTTTCCTGTAGTGCAATTATATCGTACTGTTGCAAGAAATGGGCATTAGAATTGAGCAGGTGACTATGGCCTCTGGTGAACCAACAGATCAATTTAAAAGTCTGTAGGAGTTTAATTCGAGTTGCCTAGGGTTGACTTTGGAGTCATTTTTCAACTTGGTGAGATCCAAACAAATGCTGTGTTTGAGATCTATGATATACAGGTGTTATGTGACAGGTTATTTTGAAATTCTTAAAATCTTCAAACGTATCAGTGGAAGATGTAACATTAGAAGTTCTTTTGACCACTGAAACACTTTGTTTGATAAGTTTTTAAGAAAGGAAAATCCTAAATTGAAAAGTTGCCATCTGGCTTGCCATATAATATTTAGTATTACCCCTGTCTAGCTTCTGTGGGGTTAGTATGGGATATGAATTCAACTTGATCTATATTCAACAAGCAGAGATCCTCTAGCCTATTGATTGTGTAAAAAAATATTCAATATGCATGTCCTATTGAGGTCATGAGTAGGCGAGACATCCGACCTGCATTTAATAAGTAGTGTGTGGTAAAATGAGGTGTGATTATGCTCATATTTGTATTTGGTCAGACCAACTGATTTCACTGTGGGATTGGTGTTAGAGGCCCAATGCACAGGTCTTTGAGTCCCAGTACATTTTATTGATGTCCCTATTGACATGACTCTGCACTGTTCACTTTGTTTCTCAGCGGCAGCTGCACTTTGAAAGTGCAAACGGAGAGAATTTTCTATTTCAGCTCTCCTTTGTTCTAAAATCACCATTGACAGAGGCAGAATTAGTAATTATGGACTGAGTTTTGCTCCGTGTGTTGTGGGAATCAAAAAGATTTTCATGATTCTTTTTTTGGGATTCAATTTTGGTCAATAGGAGATCCAATGATTTTTCAGTATCTGGAGGTATTAATTTGGGACGTTTTTGTGTTGTTCTTCAGACGGGCCATGTCAGCGTATTTTTTCATAATCGCTGCAGTTGCATTACTAGACTTAATTTGCGGGTTCGGTACATTTTTGATGAAACACTTAGTTGTGGCTTGATTAGATGAAGAAACTGCTTTGATATTCTTGCTCTTTTTTTTTAATTGATTCTGTGAGTGTAACTTCAGTTTAGAATTTTTAGTAGAGTTTGAAAATATAGAAAAATCTTTTTGTCAGGTTTTTGCCTATGATCTGCAACTAGAGGAGTAGCAGACCTCGAACTTGTAATGCTTTTTCTTTTTCTATTACGACTTAAGATCTTATGCATATTTTAATTGGATTCAGATGGCGAGGATGGAGATGGTGTAATGTTAAATGTGTCAGCTGGAACACAGACTAGTGAGTCATTGAGGGAAGAAGCTGTAGATGTTATGTCAAATTTAACTGCACTAACCGCTGTTATGGAATCTAATACTGCAAGTTGTTCAATGTTCACTTTTTGGCTAAGGGAGGTTGAGAGAATGAAATAGATAAAAGAGATGAGGCAGATGAGTTATGAGTAGCAGATCCAAACATAATGGGAGTTTGTGATAGAAGAGAATGTTGACTTGGGATATTGGTGGACTGTTGTGACATTGCAGTTGAGGGAGAATTGTTTTCTAAAATCACACTAGGTATTGTGGGAACAGCTGTATTTGACATCAAACAAAGAGGCATACTGATAGATTCTACTTTGCTCCTGTTACGGGTATTAGGAGGTGAATCGATTTCTATTAAATCATGCGTTACATCAGATATAACAGGCTCGATGTTTGGAACCATCGTAATTGGAAAAAAGGGAGCTTGTACAAATGCAGTCAAACCTACGGACTGCTCTGCAGAAAGCTCCGATGTTTGAGAATGAGTGCGATTTAAGGGCAATGAAGCCATGGTGGTGTTACTGAGGTTTACAGAAAAAGAGAGTTGAATAGATAAGGAATTGACATTAATAACAGGAAGAAAAGGCATTATTTGCAACTGGGCGCTATGTGTTGACTGCACGGGCTCAGCAGGACCAGAACTAGCAGACATCCAGATTCTAGAACCATCAGAATGGTAAAATGAGCGAATGTCAGCTGACGTGGATTGAGCCCGAGCTTGCGTAAATGGGACATTCGATTTGGAACGCACGGCTGTTGGGACAACCTTTATAGGCATTTGCTTTAGGCATTCAATCAGTTTTAATGTGTCCACTTTGGACGGCATGTCACTCTTGAGAGTATAATGAGTTCGCAGAACAGTTATCAGCATACACAAATTTAAATGAACAAGTAAAAAAAAAAGAAGAATAAAAGATTAAGTTATTGTAACATTCAAATTGTATGTGAATGGTGACTCAAAAAACAAATACAAATAAGCAAAAAGAGATCAATATAAAAAATAAAATGGAGAGCAATGACCCGCTTACCCGCCCACTCGGAGCAAACAGCCGAAATAGCACTTGCGAGCCCTTCTTGATATGCGCGTACCCGTCGTTGAAATAGGGTTTATGGGAGGGGCAGGAGTCAATCCTCAATGTATCTATAAACAACAAATATAGATAACTGGCATTAAAGAAAGGTTTAAGATTAATGCGTTCTAAGTCAAATAGTTGCTGGCTACTCTGTGCATAGATCACAAATCCATGATGAACGCTGCGTACCAGTGTGAGTCCTTTTGAGAGTTTCTTGTAAAACAATAGGAGAGCAGAGAGACCAGCCGAAACAGCCCTTCTGAGCCCTTCTCGATGCATGCGCACTGATGCACATGCACCCAGTTGAAATAGCGTTTATGGGAAGGGGGAAGAGTCAATCTTCAACATATCAGTGCGAGTCCTTTTGGGAATTCATTGTAAAACAATAGGAGAGCAGAGAGAACAGCTGTAACAGCCCTTCCGAGCCCTTCTGGATGCATGCAATGTGAACTCTGGCACGTTTGGCAATACACAAAGTCCTACGAAAAAAATATATAAATTAAAAAACAAGAAATTGTCCAAATCATACGTTTCTTGCATGAATTCAGAAGTGCCGATGAACTCTAAATCAATAGATGCTGTGAAGCTTACTATTCACTTAATGACAGGTTCAAATGCTACCAAACAAACAAAGCTTTCCAATTTTTACCTGGTCATCAATATATGAAAAAGATGACTAGAACCTCTACCTCACGGCTTGCTGTAGCATATTTTGAGGAAGATACTGCTTCGGCTACAATACCTAGTGTGACACCAATATTAATCTCAATGCAGCTGATCTGTGTTCTGATAAAATACAAGAATTAGCGTCTGTGAAAGTCATTGAAAGCCCCAAGTCAATTGCTATTGTGGACAATGCTAACACTAAAGACCGAATCTACATTGCTTCAATTGATTTCATTTCGGACTCCATCAATATAACAGGTTATATCAGTGATCCCAAAATAAATGGGATGCAAAGATTAAATTGGTCCTTCATTTTACAGGCCTTCAATCACATTCCATCCCTCAGATTGCTGAATTCAGCAGACATCGAATGGGTCACTCTTAGTCCTTTTAATAATAATTGATTGATTTGCAAACTGCATCCTGCAAACATTACTAAAATGATCTGGCAATACAGATCAGAGTTAACTCACATAGGGCTTTTACCACATTTATTTAAATCTCAAGTGGAAGCGGTAACTTTTGTTGAAACTCACGTCTCCACAATGACAACTGATTAGAATTCCTCATCCTCTAATGATAATTCCAAATTTAATGATGATGTGCACTTGTCACAGTTTGCCTCCTTATCAGCTGTTATAAAGGATTGGTCTTGGCTTGAGCCTTTAATGAAAAATCTTTTACCAACTAAAAGTGCTGTGGCGCAACCGTAACCTCAATTCCTTTAGAATTGCTTCATGGAACTCATGTGGTTTCAAAGATTTGGCCTCCTGGTTAAATTCACTTTCTCAAAATAGCTATCCTGCTGTGATATTCATCCAAGAAACCATGAAAGTACAAAAATTCCCTATAAATAAATATGCCACCTTTCTATCACCTGCCAAAATTGGCTCTTCTGGCAGACCTTTTGACATCAATAATAATCTCAAAGTCGCTTCCAAGATAATTTTGGTTTTAGATGACATGCTGGTTATTGATTTATTAATTCAAGGGTCATCACCATCTAATCTACTACTAATCTATATCTATTGGAATCGTGTTTACTAAATTCAATGGCATTTTGGAAGATGACTTTTGTTGTAACTCTGAATACAACATTTTAATTGGTGGCGTCTTTAATTCTATTTGGCAATCTAATTTCAAGTCTGTTTCTGGTAACTTCAAATCTGAAAATGAGTCACTCTCCATTTCCAGAAGTAAAATGTGGAATTCATTCTTTTCAGATTGGGATATTCATTTTGTACACCCAGATAAGTGTGAGAATAGCTTCATCTGGCATAGTGGCATGAAGAAATCCTATATTGACTATTTCAGGGTTTCCTCTAACCTTTTTGCTTCATGCGATCACGTGACAACCTATAGCCGTGGCATAAGCGATCACGTGATCATAAACCTTATTATATATATTTCAATTCTGGATCATGAAGCATCAATGGAGCTCCAACTGGCAGAGATTCAATGGCCCAACCTGTCTATTCGTTGGTCTAACAAACTCTGTCAAAGTTGACCAAAATGGTTAAAAAAGATATAATTCTGGGCACAAATGAGCTAAACATTGGTCTTGATATTGAAGAAGTGGAAGTTAGGAATAACAATACAATTAAACGTCTACTTAAGAAATTGTTGCTCAGTCACAACAACATCGGTAGGTGTTATACTCACGTGCTTAATCCGGCAATTTTCAAATATAAACAAGAGAAACATAGGCAATTACAAGCACTCAAGGTATCTAATCAACCCTATACTTCTTATGTTAGTATGAAGAAGATAATTTGTCAGAGATATAAAAACAAGATTAATTTGCTCAAGTGGGCAATATATATCGCTGACAATCAAAAGATGGTTCGCAATTTATGTTCTAACAACAAAAGGTCAGTTTGGGCATTAATGAGAAACTCTGACTCTAAATCTACACTGTTGATGAGTTCTTCGATTTCTGATGAGAAGTGGAAATCTTAGATGTCGGATAATTGTAAGCTGCTGCATCAAGATTCTAAGAAGTTGTATTCTGGTACCTGCAAATGGTGTGTGGAAGACATTGAGGGGGCGATTGTCAAATTAAAATATTCCAAAGCTGCAGGACCAGATGGAATCCCCGCCTGCGTTATTAAACATGACCCCGCCTTATGGGCTTCCATTTTTAAAATCAAATTTTATAACATCTACAAATCGAACGTTATACCCGAGTCTTGGCAAACCTCAATCAGTATCCCTATTTTTTAAAAAGGAGATCCTTCCAATCCCGTTAACTTTCACCCTATCGCCTTAATGGATGTTTCTGCTAAAGTTTTTGCTATGCTTATCCTAAGGGAAATGGAAAGTTTTATTTCACAACATGACATTTTGTCTCGTTTTCAAGTAGGATTTCGTAAAGGGATGGGGACAGTTTCGAATGCAACTGTTTTTTCACATATTCTTGAGCGATTTAAGTTAGTTGACGCGCTACCAGTATACATGGCATCCCTCGATAAGGCAGCTACTTTTAATTGTGTGATACGACAGTCGTTTTGGGACAAAATGGGAGATGCTGGGCTTTCCATCACAGTATTTATGGTGTCCAAAATGCACTATAACACATGTTACAGGGTGAGGATTAATGTAGACGGAGCCTTGACTGCCCCTAATAAGACCCATGTGGGCATCAAGCAAGGATGCAACTTGGCGTCCACCCTTTTTAATTTGTATCTCTCAAGCTTGAATGATATCAGGGAACACAATGCTGATTTTCTTGTTAAGCTTGGCAAATGCAAACTGCAATGGATGGTGTTTGCCGATGACATCATACTCTTCGACAGATAACCCTTTGGTCTTCAGGCAAAGTTACAGAAATTCTCCATCTATGCCAGAAGCTGAATTTGCATTCCAATGCTACTAAATCTCGGATTATAATCTTTGCTAATAGGAAAAAGAAATGTTGTAGATATCATTGGTTCATATCATTGGAACCCATTCAAGGCACATTAGCCATGAGAAATCTGGGATACAATTTGTGTGATGTGTCTTACCTGAATATGTAGAAAGCAATGATAAATCAAAAATAATCCTACTCATACCACAGATGAAGGTTATTAATAAAACAATCTGGAAATATTCCATGTTGCCAGTGTTTGACTTTTATATTCTAAAGGTAGAAGCAATTATTTTGTATGGTTTGGACATGTGTCTATTGAATATTGAAATTATGCTTGATCAAGTACAGGGGCGAATCTGGAACAGACCCTACGACTATCTAGATCTACAGGTGGAATCACAAAACCATCTAGTTATTTATTGTTCCTTTTTTGAGACAAATAGAGCATTGCTTTTAGGTACCTTCTATTTGGAAGCTAATCTAACGTCAAGGGAATTACTGTCGGTAACATGTTGTCATGATCACTGCTTCCAAGGAGCCAGGACCAGCCCAACGTCCTTGGAAGCAGGCCCCTAACCCTAATCCTAGGCACCAGCCGGTCCCCACAGGGACCTTTTGGACCTTGTCCTGGTGCCGGTGGCACCAGGCTCATCAGAATCATCGGTCCCGGCACTGGAAGCGCCAGGCTCATAATATGTGTGCAGATGTTTGGGTGGATTTACCTGCAGCAGACCATGCTGCTTACTTACCAGCCACTTAGAAGTCCTCTGTAAACAGGAACTACTTTCTTACCTGGGTGGGGCAGCTCCATTCCCTGGATTCAGCATGAGGAAAGCTTCTGGAACTGGAACTCTTTTCTTACCTAGGCGGGGCTGTGGAGGAAGACGCCTCATCACTCCAAGGCTATTTAAATCACACCCGATGGATGAAACGTGCTTCGCGTTATTCTGCATCTGCAGCAGAACGCTCACCGAGTCTGTTCCAGCCTTTCTTCCTCAATCTGCAAGAATCATACTCACCATTCCTGTATCCAGTCGACAGCAGCATCCGCAGAGACAAGAAACAGCAGGTTAGCAAGGCCGTCTTAACTCATAGTGCTTACTCACCTGATCCATCGGCTGCGGTCATTTCGGCACGCTGTACTTTCGCCTGTGAAGACAAAAGTATTGTCATTACTTACCGGCACTCCGTGAACTCTGGAATTCTTCACGCTGCATCGCCACCTGCGGAGATCTAAGCATCGTATTTACTTACGGGCCTTCCGCGGACTCCGGCGCTGCAAACAAGCTTCTGAAAGACAAAAGAAGAGACATTAGACACGTATTTACTTACGCCCATCGCGCTCTTCACAATAGAACGCCTGCAAATACTCCGGTGCCTCTTCAGCACGAACTACGCTGCAAGGGAAAGAACAGCTTGAGCGCTTGCATTTACTCACGCATTTCCAGGCGCTTTATTTCATCTTCCTCAAGAGTCCTGCAAGCAAAAAGGGAGAAAAGCATCATACGAAGTCCTGTTCAATGTTAACGTACCTTGCACCTAAAGACTCTAAAGACTATAAAGACTAAAAAGGTGTCTGGAAACTCACCGCTCGTGTGATTAACAACGGTAAAGGTCCTCTGAGTCCAAGAGGCCTATGTTTCACCAGTGAAGGAACTGGCAACAGCGCCCTGCATCAGACGCAGATGGAGAGTCCGGCATTCACCTATCTAAGGTGAGCACGTTGACCTGGGGGCTCTACGGAGAAGCTTGGGAGAGAGAGGAAGAGAGACATTAAACGACCCAGACCATTAACCCCTATATTCTTTCATCTGCAGAAACCTCACCCTACGAGTTCGTCACACAGTGCGAAGAGGTTCGACCCCAGAAGCCCATCGAGTCCTGCACATCACCTTTCGAATCACAGACACCTTCCTGCCACGACCTGCGCCTCCGTGGGAATCAGGTGAGCGTTACACATGTATGTGGGATGAGAACTATTCCTTAGTTCTCGCCTTAACCCGATTTCGAAGTATCATCAATGATAAATTATTTTTAGAAAACTTGAACATTTAATTGTACATCTCTCATCTTAGTTCTGTTCTTTACTCTGGCATTGGCTAATCATTTTAAGGCAATGTATACAATTTTTGTTTTATAAATCCCGCTTAGCAGTTGCTCATGGTATTATTGTCACCCAGGTTTTTTTTTTTTTAATACTTGAGAAAAATCTCATCATGACACCTTTGCTTCTTTTATCGTATGACCTGTTGTGTTTTAGAAATGTAATGTATTCTATTGTATTTTTACTGTAGTGGATTTTATAAATATCACATGTGTAATAAGAGAATCATGATTGCTGGTCTCGATAGTCTGTCTTTTGATTCTATGTGATTATATTGTCTAATGTTTTAGTAAGATGGTTGTCTTGTATCTTGGCTGTTTTACAGTAAGATTTTTTTTGTGCCATTGTTTTTATTATGTATTTTGTATTAAAGCTCCGTTTTACATCATGGTTATACCAGCAAAAGGAAAAGGAAGATTGCTGATATTTGTATTTTTATGATAACATTGCACAATTGCGTTTTTGCACATAAGCTTGTACTTTATGCAACTGTATCTAATGTTGTCCTAAACAAATGTATTTTGTGAAGTTGTTTTAAGATATATTGGGACGATTCTTTCTCTTCTTTCATGTCTAGAGCTATACAATGATATCAAACTATTTGTTTTCTAAATGATTGTCAAACTACTTATATTGAAAGAAAGACATTTTATTGTAAACATTTGTTTTGCAAACTTAAAACAATAAAGAAAAAGAAATAGGTCTTTCCCAACAATACAAGTTAAACGTATGCATCACCTATGAGGTACAGTTAAAACCAAAGTCAATGGGTTAGAAGAGTCTGCAGGGTGCCAGGAGAGCCAAAGCCAATGTGAGCAATGTCTATGGAGCTGAGGCACTTCTTTAAATAGCACAAAAGTCTTGCACAAAGTTTGGAGATTTTGAAGTAAAAAGAATCACTGTTGGGCCACAATCTGTAATGCTTGTGATGGGCAGAGCTGGAATCAACTCTGAAAAAAACAGCTATTGCAAGTCTCCAGTGAGAACAAGCAAGCTACAGACATAAGATCAAAAAACCCTTAGTAAAGACAGTACCTTGGGTTGGAAGAAGAGGGTGCAGCTGGCGTCTGTTCTGGTTGAAGTCTTACAGATCCTGGGTTCATGGGCCTCAGTCATGGGGACAAGAGGGAAGACGTCTGGTGGACTCCTGCACTGCAGTTCGAAGGTCGTCGGCGGTTATGGGCTCTTTCCAATTCAGCAGCACTTCACAGTTTCAGCTACCGGTCAATAGCACCACCGCGGTTCTTGGACACTTGATGGGCTTCCCTTGTTTCAGGAGTGCAGCACTCTGGTGAGGTGACTCGGGCTTGCCTCATCCTGCTTGAAGGCGGTCCTCTGGATCTTCCTGGAGCTCTGGTCTGGCTTAAAGAAGATGCACTCGATTATGGTTTTCCTGACCCCTGGTACTCGGTTCCAGCAGCAGCAAAGAAGTACAGCCAGCTGGGAGAGGTTTTCCAGCAGAGTTCACCTTGTGGTTAGTTGGTCCCACCAAACCAAGGGAAGAAGTTGTCTGTTCTGGGCTTCTCTAGTCAATATGAAATTGGAGCTTCAGCACTGCAGCAGGGCTTCACCGGGCACTTCAAGGGTCCAGGAGGGTACAGCAAGCTTCTCTCCCAGATTTCTTTGTCAGATGTTTTGTCCAGTGGTCGACTCTGCCTTCTGTTCAAGAGACCTCACCTTTTATGCAGGTTTCTCCCATTCATGCACAGCCTGTCACTCACACAGCAGGGTGGCTGTCCTGCAAGAACAGCCAGCCAGCCAATCAGCACTGGGTGCATTCAGGTAACCAAAGAGACTAAGGACAGGGAGCTTCGGGCACCTCCCTCGCTTCCTGCCCTGCCAGACACACTGGAGCCAGCGCAGGTTTCAGCATTGAAGCCCGCCAAAGGCAAAATGAACAAAAGGGTTAAACCTGGTTTGGCGCGCAGAGTAAAACCCAAGCAACAACACCTCAATCAATAGAAGACCGGCCCATTTTGAGAAAATGGGCACCAATGGGTGAATTACTGCAGCTGAGGATTAAGTCTGCGGTAAAAACGCACAATGGAAGGAAAATTAAACCACGGCCACCAGCCATTAAATGTAGTGTGGGTAAAATAAAAAATGATACATGAGTAAGTAGGAAAAGGGGCTACTAAGTAACCCCCCCAGTACTTCCACATAAAATAGGGTTTACTGGACCTACATAGGAAAAACAGGTAAATAAAATCAATTTCACTTTACTACTCTTGGGAACAGTAGTTCACCCAAGAGAAGGTATTTAAACCTTGTGAGAAATCAAAAGGACTTCTCTGTGACACTGCACTGAAGGTGCTGTGTGTCATAGTACAAAATATAGATGACTATGGAGGTTGTCAGACCCCAAAAACAAAGAAACACAGAGTCCAAATCAGATTAAAAAGTACATGCGAGAGAGAGGGAGAAAAAGGTCTCACTCACTACAGGATAAAAAATAAAAGTCCTAAAATCCAGCAAAATAGCTGGGGGTCTCTAAGGTTGAAGGGAATTAGCACAGAAATTAGAATTTTCCCTAAAACCACCAGACCCTAAGGAGGAGTGGAGACCTCCGGACGTGAGGGATAGCAGTAGTGGCAACCCGACTGGGGAATCGCACCGGAAAGGGGAACGGAAGGCTGCACTCACTGGGACCAGCCTGCTCAGGAACACCTCTTGATGACTTTGAGTGTCCAATGTCCATGAGCCTGGACCACGGGTAGGTACCGACTTCGTGAGACGCACCTAGAAGGAAAGTTCAGACTGCCTAGCCACTTTGTGGCAGTGAGGCAACAACGTCAGTAAAGCCGCAGGTAAGAACAGACACTATACATGCCACCACCCATGTGCAGCTTGGGATTCCATGGCAGGACAGCCTGCTGCAGGATCCTACCCTTCATAGCCTGCTGATGCCAGACAGCAGAAAGCACATTCAGAGGGTGTCAGATCCCACCGTCACAAACACTGTAACTGGGAAACAGAGAACACCTACATGTAAAACAGGGTAGGGAAGGAAACTCAGTATGATGGCGGCCACGAGAGAGGAGAGTCCTGGTCCCTCCAGGATCCATTTCATTCAAAGGAGGAAAGGCTTAGACAGGAGAGTACCAATGAGGTCGGGGAAGCAGCCTAAATATGGGAGGGACTCAAACAAGACCCTGAGATTCGTACTGCTTCTTAGAGGAACGAGAGACAGAAGCCGAGTGAATACATCTGGGCATATTGAAGAAGGAGCAAATCACAGTACTCCTGTAGGGCCTGAGGAAAGGACCTAACCAGAGCCTGGCTGAGTTCCAAAGATAAAGAACTTCCTACAGGACAATGCTGTAACTGTCCCTTTCCTGAGAAAACGAATGAGTTCTATTGAATCGAACCCTGTGTGATGTGAGAGTCATTCCTCGAATTGTTCACAAGCGCCGTGATCATATCTCATCAGCCCTCTAGGATCTACATTGGCTGCCGGTTACAAAACAAATGAAATTGAAAGTTGGTAGTTTGGCAGATAAAGTGTTCTATCATAAAATATCT
The DNA here is from genome assembly GCF_040938575.1 of Ambystoma mexicanum. NCBI lineage: Eukaryota > Metazoa > Chordata > Amphibia > Caudata > Ambystomatidae > Ambystoma > Ambystoma mexicanum. The sequence continues at coordinate 1,042,188,831 of NC_090934.1, read as the reverse complement.
TCAGTCATCAGGGGACACTTCACACACTACATGAAAAACAGACAATCGAGATTATCCTCTGTTTTTCTCTTAGCAGATATAAGTACCAATAATGGGTTGAGCGTTCCTTCTCCAATTGGTTCTATGTGATACTGTCGAATATTAAAGGCAGCACTCAAAAAAGATCAATTGTTTTCGGTCTATTTGGTGTGGTCTGTAATATTCACCAAATAGGTTTTAACCTCTTCCCTCACCTCTACAATTTGCAGAGTTTCACCCCCAAACTCCAGGGTTTCAGGAAAAAGCTCAAAACGTTCGTGTTCCCTAGGCAAAGACTAATTGTTCCACCGAGTCGCCCACATTTCTGTTGGGTGTTTTACGAAATATTGTGTGTCATGATGCCTATTTGGAGGTAAAAAGTGTGTGCACTATATACATCTACATCAATGTCGTCACAGTAGTGTAACACTATTGACATTTGGCATGGGCATGTGCCACTAACACTGAAGAAGGACATCAATGACAACGAGTGTTCTGTGAACTCACTTGAATTCGAAATCAAACCCCTTCTTCCTCCTGATGCCCATATACAGCTATGTTGGGCCTACCTGTCACATCAAATTGTATTACTTGATTTTAACTTGCATACAAAGCTGGCACTACTCGGAGGCTCTGTGAGCACTTTGCAAAGTTCAAAGGGATGAGGTGAAAACGAAATTACAGTATTTTCCAAAGCAGGTTATGAAGATCAGCATAAATATTACCTTGTCTATCGCCCACCTTGATGAGGCCTCTCTACCAGCTACAGCCATCATAGGCCGTGTGCAGTCACATTTGGCATGTGTTGCCATGATGAGCACAGATGGAGCTTTAACCCAGCTACATTATTAGGCCTGGGTGTGTTCTCTTATGTCTAAATAGTGCTATTCAATACCAAGAAGGAGGATGTATGCCCAGCTAAAGCATTACATTCTTAGGTGCCCGCTCATATCACCGTGCACTGTCAAGAGGTCAGTGGGACGGTATGGCCATATTCTTAGATCATGGGCCCAAGCAAGAGTTTGCATGAGAACCTATTGCCTTCACTCTCCAATTTTCTTTCCTTTATGTATATGTTCTTCAATCAGCAGCCAAGGCGTGGCATTCTATGGTAAGATACTGCTATCAATATGTCTGTGCCAGAGTCAACCAGCTTCAGCCATCACAGACACACAGTATGTATAAACAACTATAGCCATGTTTAGTATTAATTATTATTTATTATTATCATTTAGTATTATTATTTAGTGTTGGGTGACATCTCATGCCCAGCTACAGCTATCATAGACCCTGGCGTGGCATCATGGGCTCATACAAGGTGAGGCCTCACATCCAGCCATGCATCCAGCCACAACCATGATAGACATGCATACACTCATACACAGACACACACAAACACAGAGGCATATGCATATGAAAAAAGACGCAGGAAACAAAAATACACACTACCGCATTTGCTTACACAATATCCGCGTAATCCCCACCCCATACCAATTCAACTTCGTATAGCCTGGGGTTCTCTACTGTTTCAGGTGTTCAGGTCAGCTACTCTAAAAAGACAGCGTGACCCTCAAGTGCAATTTAGTTAATCATGTGATTGGACTGTTCTCCCCATTCCATCACTGATAGGTCTAAGGAGAAGCTAACATCACTGTTCATGGTGAGGCCTTAGATTGAAACCAGCCTGCCAAAGCACAAGCTTTCAGCTGAGATGAAGCCCTGTGCATGTATTTATACATGCTTGCTTCTGTTAAAGTACATGTATGCTTTTATGGGCTTCATAGTTATAGCATTAGCATTCGTTGTGCGGACGAGTGGTTGCTTACCTCCATGGAGGAAGCAGTCAGGAGACTTTACCAAAGCCTTTTCGAATTGGTCTTGTTGATTTAATTTTACTGTTTTTTTGTTGTTGTTTTCGTTTAACCACTGGAAAATACAGAAGAACTGAACTATATACAGTAAGTCTTAAGATATCTACATTTGAGAAAGGAAACAGCCTCGTTTTGGATTTTTAGGCAAGGGCCGTGTCAACACACTTCAGATTAGGAGGTAGTCCCACAGGTAAGAGTGCTCAGGTTCTCAGTCGCTTGACAACCATTGGTGTTTTTGTTTTAACCGACAAAATACTAATAATTAGGTACCTTGAAAACAGTAGCAGATAATGGCAAATGTTAACCATATGATCTGTGCTCAACCCACTGCACCCACTCAATGCCAGGCACAATTGTGTGTGCCAATCTTCCCTGTGGAAGTCATGCTAAAGGACAATGCCAAATATTTAGAGAATATGCAAATTATTTTTAGGAACAGTTTTCTGAATGTTTGTATTAGTCTGATCATATAATGATATTATTGGTAAATTGCATATTTTAAAAGATGACAGTGATTGTAATTATAATTGAAATGGGCTTTTTAGATTATGATTTTAATTTTGTATTGTATGTGTGAAATGTTGATTAATCAACTAACCCACTCGATAATTAATGAAAATGGAATACTGTGAAGGAGCGTTTTCCTGCTTAAACGCTTGTGCTCCACGGCTGCTACTCCAGCATACTTTGCTCCCTCGGCACTGCGAGCGAGGCTCTTGCCGAGGTCCCTACTGCTTCCTGGAGGAGGCGGACCTGACTGCGGTCACGTGACGGACCACGTGACTTTGAAGGTCCGTTTATTCACGGACTAACCACCCTTGCGGCGTTAAGCCCGGCGGGGACAAGCCCTTTGGCTGTTGTGCGGCTGTTAGGCAGATGGTCACAAGTGAGAATCCCTCATCTAAGGTACTGTTCAATACCAACGTCATCAATTATTCCAGGTTTCCAAACCAAGCACTGTGGCGAATTTTGGAATTCTCTAGATATCAAGGTCATCAATATATTAGGTTGTCGGTTCATATTTTAAAGACCACATAGTGTTTGAACTCAAGAAAGAAAGTGTTTTTATATAACATTCTATGTTCACCCTAAAAACAGGCATGCCATCAGAGATAACTAGAGACCCGATGATCACTCCTTCATCTATTATACCTAATATACCAGACTCAGCTCTGCTTCCCCAAACTCCCTTTAATCAAAACATTCCTAAATCACAGGAAAAGACCAAAAGTCGCACTCGCACATCAAAAAAAAACATCATTTTAACTCCAATTAACAAAAATCCAAATGACATTCGTAATTTTTATGTAAAAAAATCACGTCTCAATAATCTCCAATTTGACTGATTTGGCTTCTTCTGTATCGATCCCTGCAGAGCCCTTTACTACCTAACGGTGATGTAAATGTTTTGATCCCAATACAAAATCCCAATTTAAATAATGAGGCATCTGCTTCTCTTTTGAGCTCCTCCATCTCAGATCAAACTTTATTAACTGTACCTCATTCGCCTATTAAAATTATTTAACATATGCAAATTTTCTCCACCGTTTTAGAAGAGTCATCTCTAGACTCTGATGCGATGACAAATGAAAACCAAAAAACAGCACAAAATTCACCATCTGGGAATGTTACATTGGCTTCAATAATTATTGAAGACGTGGGACAAGTCTCTAATAACAAGTCTCCTTCATCCCCCTCACAAAATCCCCCTGAATGTAGAGACTTTGAAAGCTCAAGAGTTTCAATCATTTCTGACTATGCACAAGCTTGCTCCATGGATTCAACAAGACAAGATGAGGAGATCTCTTTTTTGCAACCTACCCCTCGTCGCTGTCAAACCTCTGATAAGAAACGACAATCAACTGTAACTTTACCAAATCCTGTCCTATTAGAAGTCACCTTGGGGGCTATTAACACTACTATGTCTACTCTATTCAAGCTTTTTAACTCTTTGGATCAGAAGCTAGCTGTTCAAACCGACAAGATAAATCATATAAGTGACTGGATGAGAGATACCTCACTTAAATGTTCTAAAGAGCTTTCTTTAGTAAATCTGGAGCAAAGAATTGTACAGCTTGAATCCAATTTGTCAGCTTATCAAGGTTCAAACGTACACTCAGGACCATCTATTATTCAGCGTCTCTGACACTTAGACAGTATGATCCAAGATCCTATAACAATTACGCCAGCTTTACCAATGTTTGCTAAAATTATTCGACCTATTGAATGTGTTGAGGAAGATGACACAGTAAAACATAACGAATCTTGGATTAGTGTTGATTCTCCTGTGAGAACTGTGGGTCAATCTATACCCTGTCAATCTCGTGGGGGCGTCAACCAAAATGTACAAAAGATAGGAGGATCTTTGTTAAATAATAGAAAAATAAAATTGCTTTCATCTAAAGTTATACAAACAAATAAAAAAGCTCTGTCAGATTTAAAAAAATTACCTCAAATACATCTTTTTTCAGATGTCACGAAATCTCTCACTCACAGTGCTGTTGGTTTGCCAGTTATAGGCGATGAGATAACTAATACCGACTTAGTCGATATAGCCAGCAATTTGTGTGTAGATGAAGCTTTGCAAGACATCTCTCCTCCCTCTCAGGTTGTTCCCCCTCAAGGTATCCCAAAAGAAGTTCTAAAGTCATCCCCTAATTATGATCCTTTGAATGAGCTGGTACTTCTCTTAACATCCAAACCTGATAATATACATACAAAACAATCTTGCCCGATTGTACAAACGACATTAGCTGTTCAAAATGGTGTCGTTTCGACAGGTGCGGGCAAGTTATCTCCTCCTCTCGCTCCGATGGCGAAAGTTGAAGATCGTTTAAGTGCTTTAAGAACTGCGGTGGATTCCTATTTACTTAATAGAATATCAGAAGTGCTACCTGAAGCTCCACATGTCCTTGAACATGCCCCTCATATACATAATTTTAATAAAAACTCGCAAAATGATGCCCGAGCTTTCAAAAACAGATCAGATAATTGCACAAAAATCATGCCTCTTTCTTCTAATAGTCAGCGCCTTCAAGATCCACCTAAAGATAGAAACAGGAGTAACATGAATATACGCAATGGCAGTAGTAAACACTACACAAATGACGATAGTGCTGCATTTTCAAAGAAACTTAACCAGTATCATACTCTGATCCTGAAATGTCGCGATGGGTCCTTCCCAAAGTACGATTTATGTTGTACCAGTGTCTTCAATATATTTGGAGATATAGAGGGACTGGAAGCCATTTCTTCATCGGATGTGGATCAAGTTGAGTTTCTCTGCGACAAGAATCTTTCCATCCTTAGGCTTTGGATAAAGTCTGGTATTGTTCGTAATACACTATGGCACGCCAGAATGGAATTGTTTAATCTTGGTTTCTTGTTAGCTCAAGATCCAGCACGACAGCAATCTGAGGAGATCGATGGTAATAAGTCTACTGGTGGCACTAATTTCAAACCCTCATGTTCCTGCAATTATTGCATCAACCAATCGTCATCAGATCCCAAAGCGGGACCCAACATCTGTTCGTAACCACGAGCAACCATCTCCACCAACGAACTTTCACTTGCTAGTTGGAATACCAGAGGTTACTCTCATTTGCAGTGGAATTTAGATAATGGTTTGAATAGTTACGATATTGTAGCCCTACAAGAAACGTGGTTATTAAATCCCCCCATATGGGACGATCATGAGATTAGTTTACTGCCAGCAGCCCATGGTGGTAAAGGTAGACCCACAGCTGGTTTGTTAGTCACAGTGAAAGTGAGCAGGGGTTTGAAAATCTCCCCCTGGCAAACACCAAATAAATTCATGCAATTGGTTAAGATCCTTTTCAACTCACAGACATATGCACTTATTAATCTTTATAGAAACCCAGTAGGCATTACCGATGACAGGTTTTATGATGCTCTTTCCTGTATTTTCGAACATATCTCAAATCAAAATAATGTCTCGGGAACATTGTTAATGGGTGATTTGAACTTTTCTTGTTTTCATTCGAACACGAGGAACTGGATTTGGGAAGGTGCAAGATGGAATTCCTTTATGGAAGATCATGGTTTAAAGTTGGTAAATGGTGCAATCATAGGTGATATCCCACCTATGAATACCTGGGAAAGAGGCTCTTCCAAATCTACCATTGATTATATCTTTGTATCTAATTCCATCTTTACGAACTCTAGCAAATTTGTTATAATCAAACAGATATCCAGTGATCACCACCTCTTAGCCTTATTTTTGGCGGTGGAAAGTGGTGATCACCTGAAAACTGCACTGTACTATAAACATACTGTATCTGTTAACAATGGCAGAAATCGATTCAAATGGTCTGCCAATAAATTACTAGCCTTGAATGATGCTATTCTAAAAAATCAAAGCTCACACAAGCCTGGTTCTTATATAGATATCTTAAGCACCTTCGCAAATCTTTATCCTGTTTGTAGTAAACCAGTTAAAAGACATGTTCATGGCTTTGATCTAGCTCTCTGTGAACGAAAGAAAGCCTACAGAAGAGAGATCAGAAATTATCAGAAATTACCCATAATTGATCGAATTAAGGCAGTTAAAGTTGCTTCTTCGAGATATCGAAATTGGGTTCGAGCAAGGAGAGCTACCTTGTATCAACTAGATAGTGAATGCTTTCTATCAGCTTGCCGTGGTAAAAATTCAGCCTTGATCTGGGAGCTGTTGAATAAATGTAACATCTCATCCCAAGATCATGTGCAGCTCAATGGCGTACCTGAATCGATGTGGGTTACACATTTTTCGTCCTTATACGACGATCCTATGATGAATGACTATAATTACAATAGTAACGTTGTAAACAGTTGGTCTTTACATTGTACAAGATTTGCTATTCAAGCCTTTATCAAAGCTTCTTCATCATCTAGAGCGGCAGGCCTGGATGGGCTGACCAATGTAATGCTCAAACAAAACATAACAGAGTGGGCACTAATCTTGAATAATACTTTTCATCATATATTACAAACTAAAAATATTCCGCAATCATGGCGTTCTTCTGTAATCATTCCGGTCTATAAAAAAGGTGATCGAATGAATCCTAAAAATTATCGTCCAATAACGTTACTAGACGTGCCGGGAATTTTTTTTTGTAGACTGTTGCTAAGAGATTTCAATGCTTGGTCGAATAAAGTAAATCAACGTGACCCAGCACAAACTGGTTTCGTGGCAGGTCTAGGCACGGGCGTTAATTTAATTACTTTAAATGCTATAAAATAACAAGCAATTCATAAGAAGCAAGCCAGATATTTTGCGTTCGTAGATCTTCATTCCGCTTTTGATTCGGTCTGAAGACCAAAACTTATAGATAAGCTAATCAAAGCGAACTGCCCATCCACTCTTATTGACATTATTTTTGCCCTCCACTCATAAACCAAGGTCTATGTAAGGCTAAACTCTGAGGAGCTTCTATCAACCCCAATTCCAACGTATAGAGGGCTGAAACAGGGGTGCATTTTAGCGGCTGCCTTATTCAATTTCTTCATTAATGATGTACGTGACATTTTTTGCAAAGTAATCGCTGATGCTCCTAAATTGAACAATGTAAAAATGTGTGCCTTATGGTATGCGGACGATCTTGTGTTGGTATCAAAAACTTCAAGTGGTTTACGCAATCTTCTGTCAGCCCTATGCTCTTATTTCAAAGAAAATAAATTGGTAGTAAACACGAGTAAAACACAAATTGTCGCGTATGTTCCTAAAGGCTCACGCAAACACTTAATGAACTGGCAGATCGAGGGGACTCCCTTAAAGACGGTACCAAATTATGTTTATTTGGGCCTTATCTTTGAGGGCAGCCCAACGTTAGACTCGCACCTAAATAAAATTAAACAGAAGTTAACCATGGCAATCTGTCAGACACGAGTAATCACTTCTAAATATGGTAAATTTTCCATCAAAGCTGCCATTACTTATTGGGACCAGAATGTCGTAGCAACCATCCTTTATGGTCTGGAAACACTAATTGTCCCCTCAGGGTTTCTTAATTTATTAGAAGCCAAGTTTTGGCGTGCAATTTTAAATTTACCTCAATGTATTCCTGGTGTGTTGTTAAGATATGAATTGGGAATAATTTCTCTAAATGCATTATATAACTGGCGCCTATGTGCCTTATTTCGCAAATGTCTATTATCTACATATGGTAACTCCACATTATCCACCATTTCAAGCTATCTGCTCAATTCTACAGAAATATTTCCGAAATACTGGTCTACGAAAATATTAACAATCATGGTGCATGCCGACATATCACTTGAACTCCTTACTGCTCATCCAGAGCAAGCAAAGAAGAAGGTGTATATGATGGACTGGATTGACACCAGAACTCAGTGTCTAACTTATAAAGACTTTGATTCTACAATCTTTGGCCCAAAACGTTTTAAAAACATTGCTTCTTATTTATGCTTAACACCATCTGCTGCCTTAAGAACTGCCATTCTTCGTTTGAGGTTTAACATCTGGCCCACCCGTGAGGTTAAAACAAGAAGGAAACAAATCTCCTCTGACCTTAACTGGTGTCGGTTCTGTAAAAATGTTATGATTGTAGAATCTCTTCAACACTTAATATTGGAATGTCCGGCACTTAGTACTTTAAGAAAATTGCACTTTGTTAATCATTTTGCACACTTTGCACAACTTGATCCAAAAAATAGATGGGTCGCCTTGGCAGCCACTGAATGTATGAGTATAAGAATTGCAACGATTAATTTTTTACAGGCCTTGAACCTAGAATGATGATGATTGTACAGCATGTTATGAATTTATATGGTTTTCTTAATTAGATTTTATGCTTATGAATTTTTCTAATCTGTATAAATTGAAAAAGTTGATGTAATTTCAACTATATTCAATAAATAAATAATAATACTGTGCACACTTTGTCTAATCTCAGCATTGACCCCAGAAAAATATTGGTACATGTAGAGACGAACAGAAGCTTGATCGCTTGATCATATTGATCCGAGGACTTTGTATTCTGCTTCTAATTGTAGTAGCACATGGCTCTCGGAAGGATAACTCGGGGGCAACGTGCTTGCCATGGAAGCAAGATACTCAACCGAGGTCCGCGTTTAGAAACCTCTGGGTATTAAGCGCTAATCTATTATAATGTATAATTATGCTTCTACCAGGAGCTTTTTTTTTATCACCTTGTGATTCCTTAAGTGACAGCATCTATGGAGAAATTCGGTGAGGTTGTATGTTCATTGTACTTTACATGCAATGTGCTCTTACTTTTTATTTTTTTATTTTGTGCATTCATAGTCAGTATCAATATAGTATATAAACAGGAAAAGGTGTCTAGTTTAAGACACAATATAGACTCACATAAATTAATGGTGATCTTGTGAAGGGTGTGTAGGTTTTTGGCTAATGTTTGTTTCCACATATTATATCAAATTGGATAGGAGAAAGGACATTTGGTTCCATATCAAGATAACCAGTAGATAAAAAGGAAAACCTAAATAAGAATATTGCATAAAAGTCACAGAACAATGGAAAATAATGCAACCATCCTCATTTATCGGAATATGGATATTGAAATTATGGCAGATGTAAAACATGGGTTGACCAAATCTTTAGTCTCTCTAAATCGACTGAGTTGATTTAAATTTCCATGTAAAATTATATTTTATTGTGACCTGTTCTGTTTGGGCCACTAATAAATAAACACAATACCAATTTCAGAATGTTTGTAATTCGTGTCAAGAAGCATTACAAGTAACGCCTTACAGGTAAGACCACTAGTAATTTAATAATTTTGTTTACAACAGCCTTTCCTATTGCTAAATGCACTTAACTTTATTGTGTGTTTAACAAGGAAAAGAAAGACCTCCAAGTGTCATAGCTAGCTAGAGAGGTCATATCGCTCATACATGTTTCACGTTTAGGCGTGTATGTTCTTTTCCAAAATCTAGGAATATTTATTTTGGCTATAAAAGAGCAGCAATTATCCATCTGTAGATGTTTCTAGATGTTATTTCTATTTCTGAAAAAAATCTAAGATGGGTACTTGAGCCTTTTGGGGTATTCATAACCCTGTGTAAATAGTGGTCATTTGCCATATTGCCTTCTAAGAGTTTGGGATTTTTCCACATGACCATAAGATATGAATAATGTGTGTGTTTGCTTGAGCACATCGGCAGCAGTTGCTTTCTTAAATCAGTTTTGCTTTGTATACTTGTTCGGGTGTCCAGTACCGGCCATGCAATATTTTAAGCAGAGTACGTTTGAGACTAGCTTCTCTAATGCTAGTAACATGATCACTTGTTATATCATACCACTGTTGCTCTGCAAGCTGGCATTGTAGTGCTTCTTCCAATTTATTCTTCATGCTGAGTAGTGTTTATTTAGAATGCATTTCTGGTATTGATAAGGAATATATATTAGAGACAGATGACTAAACAGGGATCTGAGCAAGGCTCACTTAATGAAGAAAAGGTTATACCTCTATTAGGTACATTCATTAGCACTGTTATTATACTTCCTCTTATCTGAACAGTTCTCACACATTCTAAATTATTATTATTAATATTTGTATTATTGTATTGATTGAGCGCAGACCTAGCTTTCAGAAACAATAAAGATACGTAACAGAGCTCTTTACAGAGGTATACAACAGTACAGATGTATAACTGAGGACTTTTCTGAGATAACAACAGAACAGATATACAGCAGGGGTAGGATACAGAGGGACACAGTTGAGGGGTACAGCTATACCGGGTGGTGGGGATGAGAGGGGGGCATACAGCGAATCAGGTAGCACAAGGGGCGACGTGATGGCCTCTGTGCTGAGGAGGAACTATTCTGTGAAGAGGTGGGTCTAGAGTTCTTTTCTGAATTGTAGGAGCGTGGGCTTGAGTCTGATGCTGATGGTGAGGAGGTTCCATAGTCTTGGGGAGTAGGCATAGAAAGCTTGTTTTCTAGTCCTTTCCTTTTTTGCATCAGTGGATTTCAAGTCTGCATGTGTCCTGGCTTCTGGTGGTGCGCTGTCCTCCAGAGATGCAGAATTTCTTGTGAGGGAGCTGGGTTACTTGAGGGTGACTGCCTTATAGATGAGGCAGCAAGACTTGAAGGTGATTTGTGCGTGCAGTGGGAACCAGTGAAGGTCGATGATGGCAGGGGTGATTTAGTCATATCTGTGTTGTCCCTTGATGAGGCATGCAGCCAGGGGCAAAAGGAATGACCACGGGAGATCTTCGAGGAGTGCTTTGCCCCCATCCAGATGGGATCGGACCAGTTCTTGAACGGTGGATCTAAAGCTGTCCGGAGGGAAGAAGGGCTTGACTTGCCGCAGGAAGGAGAGCTGACACTAAGCTGTCTGATTTCTTTTTTAGCTATATGTGTCTTTAAGGAGAGGTTTTTGTCGATGTGGAACCCAGGGTACTTAGGGCAGGAGGTGATCTCAGGTGTGAAGCTCTCAGAGTTCATGATTGATAGCCCCGTCTGTACGTCTGGGTGTTGGTGTGGAGTAGTCATTCGGTATTTTAGGGATTGAGCTTCAAAAATGCACTGGAAATCCAAGACTGGATCAGCAACAGGCAGGTTTTGAGCCTATGGATGTCCTTGATGGAGTCAATCTTGAGGTATAGTTGTTTTTCATTCGTGTATTGATGGATGTTGTGTGCGGCTAGGAGGGCTCCCAGCAGCTCCATGTATAGATTGAACATCAATGGGGAGAGGATGGAACCCTGCAGGACTCCACAGGTGACGCGTAGCACTAGCGATCTACAGGAGTCCATCTGAAAAAACTGTTGGTGGTTGGCAAGGTTGGACTTGTATCAGCATAGGACAATGTTGCTAATCCCCTTGCAACCGATGTAGGGTATTCGTAAGTGCCTGGTGGTCTACTGTGTCAAAAGCAGCTGAGAGGTTGAGTAGAACCGGAGGCAGGGGTGGCCGACGTCAAGGATCTTGTGGGCACCGTTGACCACCTGTATGGTTGCTGTGTCTGTGCTGCTGCATTTGGCTCTGAGCATGGATTGGTTAGTTTGGAGGTGATTGTTGGTGTCCATGTGTTGCTGCAGTTGTGTGGATACCGCTTTCTCGATGTGGAAACACAGCACATATATATACATCTTAAAAGCTTAGTCTATTAAGTGAATTTTTAACTACATCAGAGATGATGTGCATGCCATATCTTATTCATCTTGGCCAAAATAAGGTGTGTCCTTGTATAGTAAAGATCATGTTATTAAATAGGGGTGATGTGTATGGAGGTATGGCCATATTGCTAGTAATTCATATAATCTTTCCCATTCTATTATATTACTCTTGAAGATTGGTTGAAGTGCTGTGACAGATGGGATATTAAATGTTTCGAAATCCATATGTTCTTAATAATATTTCTCTCTCTAGTCGAACCCACAGTGTAATGTCTCTAAATGCGTAGCAACGTTGCACATTTGATGAAAATGGGTTACCAAAAAGTATACTTCAGGATCTGGTCATTTCAACCCTGCAGCAATCATATCAGCTTGCAGCAGGGTTTACTAATTCATCTTCTGATGTCATCACATAAGAATCTGTTGAGCTCCATTTTAACAGTCTTTCACCAGCTGGCCTCAAGTGCTAGTGGAAGCATTATAAATGTGCGATTACATTTCAACAATATATTCAATTTTATGCATTGAGTTCTTTCCCAGGTTGAAAGCCTAAGTGTGGTCCATTTGTGCATAGTCCAAGTTAAGACCCTCCAAATTCGATGTGCCCACTTTCATCGCATATATTTCCCCATCAGACCGCTTTCAACGAATGGCAGCCTGTCGGGGAACACTGCATGTGCAGTTACTGTGCATGTGTTGGCATACTAGGAAGCTGTAGAGAATGGTGCCAGAGAGTTAAAGAGGGGGTTATGTGCATGTGTGCGTATGTGTGTATTTATGTGCAGGGATATGTGTATGTGTTAATGTTTTCAGGAATGGTGAGTGGAGGGTGGCTGTCCCACACCACATAAGCAATAGGTCATTAAGGGCGGAGGGCAGGGGGGGGAACAGGGGGTGACCCCATATTGAGAGCAGTGAGGAAAGGGCTGTGCCAATGTTTCCCAACATTGCCAAAACCGGGCCCAGTAAACCGGGCTTCGATGAAAACAACCTCTAAGGAAACATAATAGAACAGGGATATCATCTTCTATTTTATTAACTAGACCTTTATTCACCATAAACGTGTTTCAATTATTTTCAGACCCATTTAGATTTGAATCCCATTAAGTTATGTTTATATAATTGGGTAGTCAGTCCTATTGCTTCACTTTTACCCCAATTAATTTTGGAAAAAGAGAACAAAGAGCAATAGGTGATCAATGATTTAACTTGGCAAATTTAAGTTTAATAACATATCATTAATTAGCTTTATTTTAACCACTCTTATGGGCTTATGGGAGTATAAACACCTCTAATATACATTCTCTTCCATTTCCATGGCTAATGGTTCTAAGGCTAAAGAAATAACAAAGGAAACAATGAGCATCCCTGAAGGGTTACTCTTGTTATGTGAAAGGAGGGAGATATATCCTCCTCTAGAATCACTAGCTGTCAGATTATTGTAGAATAGTTGAACTTTGAAGGTGAAGTCATTGCCAAGCCAACATTTCTCGAACGCCATAGATTAGCAATCCTGGCAAACACATTTTCAGCATCTAAAGTCTAATTGAATGATGCATGTTCAGTTTGGTCTTCCTGCCATAGTTATTGTCATGCTAGTACCCAATTTGATTTTCTTTTTTTGACCGTATGGACGATTTCGCTGAATTTGTCCACTACTAATAAATCGAAGCCTATTTTACCAAACATGAGGAGCGGCGGTTGTAGGGGTGTCCCCCACTCCCCATATTCGGTATAATGGGCTTCAGAGGTTGCAGTGGTGTCCCCCGCTTCCAGGACATTGGAACATGGGACCCAAAAAAATAAAAAAATAAAAAGGAACCCTGCAGCATCAGCTCTGACTTGTGTTGGAGGGACGGAACTGACAAAAGAGTACAGTTCAGTTTTTCTTCTTCAGTCGGGGGAGATGTATTTCCTGCAGAAGGCCCACATCTAGCTAGCAGGGGCGCGGAGTACGCAAATGCTGCGGTACCCAGGCACCCCCCGGGAAAAGCCATCTGCACTAAAAGTCCCTATACCTTCAATATGACTTCCTCAACATCTGCCCATTGGCACCCCCAAAAACATCAAAGGTCAGCTCTCCTGACATCTTGATGCAGAGATTGGAGGAACTGTAGGTTCTTCTCTCTTTTCAGAGAATAATTAAGGCCAATGAAATTGAATTAAATCATTTTCAGAATGCCCATTATTATTTAACAGTGTTGTGGTAATTTTAAATAGCAAAGGTCATTCAACATTCATGGGCCTGGAGGATAGCTCAGGGGTAACAGTGTTTCTTGGAAGCAAGACAAAGCAGAACGTTGCATCCAGTACCGTGCTGAGAGGCTTGTCTCTGGCATGAAGCCCTACATTAAAGGTCAATGTATTTATTTTTTCAATGTCCAAGGAGAGATGCCTCTTGAATATAATTTGAATCATGTAAATTCCCCCGCCTGAAGCACAGTGTATTTGAGGGAGTCAAAATAAACCAATATCAACACCCTCAATATAAACCTGAGGAATGTTAACAAATACAATTTAACATAATATTTCCCATAGTCATAACATTATTGTACAGTAACATCTTCCATCTTACTTGTCTCTTCTGTGGTTTCCATATCTTCTATTTGTAAATTAGTTCAGTATTGGATCACAACTTCAAGTTCTGTGTATGCTCAGATCACTCCATCAGGATTGGTTATAATCATGTTAGCAGGAACTAGAAATCCAAATTGGTGCTTCCACTTCTCCAACTCAGTCATTCCAGGAAACATTTCCACTTAAGCAGTGGAAAATCTGCCAATATGTATTTTGGATGACTTTGGTATCAGATAGGGGATTTCATCTTTGCTGCTTCTAAGATTAGTTTAGCATGCTGACCCAGAGGAGACATAGTATCAATGATCCCAGACTTGTATGCTGATATCTTCTCTGGATCTTATTCTATGTGCATATTAAAGTTCAAGCGGTGGTGTAAGTCTGATTGTATTAGATTTGGAACAAGGCCTCTATATATTTTCACTATGTTATTTCCTTCCATCTTTTCTGGCATCCCAAGAAAGAAAATATTGTTTCTTCAACTTCTGTTAGGCATCCACGCATGCACATTCCAGCTACTGTACTCTAGTGTGTAAATGCTCTAGACCCCTCAACTCTATCTTACAAAGAAGATACTGGTTCTTATGTATCCAACATTTGTTCCATTAAAGTATTCAGAGTGGTATGCAGTTCTTTGATCTCATCTTTAATGCCCAGCATGAGTTGATCCACCAGTATCACAGATTGTCATTATTTCCTGCAACACCATTAATATGACCCTTTAAAGTCTCTTCAGGCATGTCCCTCTTGTTTTTGTTAAGCCATTTTGGGGGACTACAGCATATCCTGAAAAAGGCCCTTTACTGTGTGAGATGGTGAGATTTGTCTACAGCAAGAGGACAGCATGTGTTTCTCAAGCTATGTACTGAATGACAAGTTACAATGATAAATGATACATTGGTGTCACGTCAAGGAGTTAATATTCTAGCCGTTTTTTTACTCTTCCGATTTGGTACAGGATAGCTGGTTCATTTCAGGCCATGTATGGGAAATCCACAAAGGTATCTCAATTATGTTGTTTTTGTCAACACAGCATGTACAAATGTATTTCTTACCTTGTTCAGTATTATGTTTGACTCTTTGTGGATAAGAAGAGTTTCTTATTTAAGGGGAAACATTAGCACGCATTATACATTATACATCGTTTTTTGGCTCAACAATACCTTTACTATTTATGGTTATGTGGGAATTCAATATAGTCGCCAGGTTTCCAGCTATGGTTCATGTGAGCACATTAGTTGTCCGTTCAACTATGGATTTTGTAGTGTGCTAATCCTCTTCCAGTACGTTTACATCAAGTTTGGAATTATTCAAGAAATATTATCACCATGGTGGTGCTGTACAACAATAAGGGAGCATAGATTTCTTCAAGACACTCTCATCCTCTTACTCTCAGATGTGTCTTCTTTGGTAGGCAGACACACATTGCCCACCGGAGCATCTCTGCACCATTCAATTCAACCTGGAAAGTAAGTCAGGGAGACTTCTAAGCATACCTGAAGGTGAGATAATATCTGAAGTTCAACTCACCATTTTTGCTTTTCATCTTTGTCTTGATCTGTAGCGCTGAGAAGATGTATGCTGCCATCAATTCTTTTGCTCTTCCTCATACTGTCAAGTGTCCAAAGAGTGCCTGTACTTGAAGATTTGCTCTCACAGGATCATTCTTGACTTGTCTACCCTTCTCTGTCCAAGGAGTTGGCAGGCTCAGTGATGCATATTATTAGTTATTTCATGATGTTATAGTCTCCCCATAAGGAGCTCGAAGATTAGTCTGGCAAGAGGGGACGGGAACCCCTCTGAGCCAGAGGGGAAGGTCTTTCAGGGATAAGTCCAGAGACAGTCGTTCGCCCGTGGTGGATGGCAGTAGCATAGAAGGCCCTAATTCCTGTCTCCAACTTGTGCCGAGGTATTTGTGTGCAGGCCACTTCTAACACATGCCATGCCTTTGCAAGTTGCTCACCAGTCTTCTCTTATCTGTTTTAGAAACATCACATTTATGCAAGAAGGGGAGAAACACAATCAGGATGTACACCATGAAAAGCAAGTGGAAATACCATTGAAGTGCAATTGTGATCGGCCCCAGAAAGTCAGAATACTGCTCAGGCGAAACTAAGATACGACGTCCATACAGACTAATGCCATTGTGCTTCCAAACAATGGAGAGGACCTTGTGCAACAACACACAGGTCTCCTAAACCACCAGAGATGAAAATGGGAGAACAAACCACCCTCCCAATTAGACTAACCGGATACACTATGCAACCAGATTCCAGAACATGAACTTAAACCTTAGCCTTCCAAGGCCACAATCTTTGATATGCTGCAAGCCCACATGAAGAAAATGGGTGGGTCGTAACCCCATTCTTATTACTTTTCATACATACACACCCTGGGTGGGAAGGTCAGAGCCTGATTGGCCAGGGAGATCTATCCAAACCTGGGTGATATAGGGGGATGTAAGCTGGGGAGAGGAAGCAGGGAGTGTTGGTTGAGATCAGGGGTGAATGTGGATGATGACCGTGAGACCAACAGCAGGAAGGAAGAAGAGTTGTGGATCAGGTGACATTTTGGCTAAGTAGTGAAAGTGATTCTGCACTGTGAGTGTGCATGGTTGTGTGGCAGGTAGATAGGACGGGTAGCATGAGGAGTGATAGTGAAATGAATGTTACTAAGTGAAAGGAGGGCGTTTAACTAGTGGAGGGGGAAGTCATTGTTTAGAGGGAGGAGTATTGGTTCTGAGGCAGGGGTAGTAGTGTAGAGGTGGGAGAAGAGCAGAAAAGAAGCTAGTAGTAATGGAAGTAGGGCTAACAAGTTGGAGGCATGACCTAGGAGAAGTAAGACCATCAAAACAACAGAAGGGTGGTGGGAGGAGTGAGGTAGAGTGAAGAAGAGGAAAGAGTAGAAGAGAAAGAGATGAGATTTATTCAGGATTTGTCTTACATGTTTAATCAGAGCATTTGCAAGGGACCCTTCAAAATCCCATTAGATCCTTAACAACTGGACAGTTAGGACGTATGTGAGGGAATTTAGATAGCCAGCATTTAGCTTATCTCTAGGCCAAGCCAGCATTTTAGATAGATGGGTTGAACATTTTCTAGAACCAATTGGTGATTATGGACAACTGGGTTAGAGGGAGGGTCATAACAAGGCGAGAGAGAGAGGGATGACTCTGGGTCCCACAAAGATACAGATAAATACCCCTGAACCATCTCTGAGACTTGGAGTGTTTATTGAGCAATCTGTGTCATTAGTCAGCCATTTTCTGGGAAATCAGCCACGCCATCCCTCAGACACCAGTCTTAGCCTGCTCCCATTTGAGTGGACTTAGTACCAAAACAGGTTTGGGGTTAAAAGTTAACTTGAGAAAGTCTGCCATCAACAGGCCATATTCAACATGTAGGTGCCCATAATATACACCTCAGTTCTTCTGTAAAGACCCTTTGCAGCATTTAGGAAAATGTTAAGGAGAAATTTAGTCTACACTACTTTAATGAGACACTATGCAAAAATAACTTCAGGTTAGGAAAAATGGCAGATGTCCTAATTATCTGTTTTGCTTATTTTCTTCTTTGTACACCATAAGAATGTGTTGCAAACGTTTTAGATCATTGGTACTTTCATCAATGAGAAACAGCAGATCAGCGTCAAACACGACTCTGTGCTCAGCAATCATGCGATTACAATCGCCTTGCATTCCGGTACAACCCAGCTCATGATTATAGTTTGAGCCGGCATGTTCTCATCGGCACCATGTCTGAAGTGTGTCATTATTGCATGGCTCTGAAATTTAATGGAGAAATTAAAGGAATGTGTTGCGCCACCAGGAAAATTAAACTGCCTCAACTTGGAGAACCGCCAGAGCCATTAAAAACTACCCACAAGCCTTGTGAAATTAAATATATTAGAAACATGTGCTTTCTCTTTTCTTTCTTTTCCATTTAACCAGACTGAGCCACAGAAACGCGTGGCCGCGGACAGCTAGTTTCAAATATGTGTTCTCTGAGAGAGCCCCATAATATGTTATACATTAAGATTCAAATGGATAAAAAACGTAACTGTATCAATGATAAGAGACGTCTTAGTGGCGTTAAAAATTTCAGACCACATTTGATCTCTTGTTAAAATATCTCTCTGTTTAAAATGATTATAAAATTGAGTTATCCTTAGATCTGCTAATGATTTACATTTTGTAAGTAAGTGCTCGGTATTCTCTTCTTTACCCTCCAATGCACAATATCTACAATTTTTACTTATCAGGGGATCTTTGGTATAAGAAGCAATTTTGGATTTTGTTGGTAACAAATTTAAGCGAAACCGCATAAATGTGTCAGCATACACTCGGTCTGGGAATATCTTGATGTATAAAGGTATTTCGTTCAATGCCTTAATTTGAAAAGCTCCTATTCTAAATGCAGCATATGAGATGCATAGATCCGATGTGGCAATCCAGTCTTGCCTGTATAGTTTAAGTTTTGCTTTATCTGGAAATTCTAGTAATACATTTATGGAAATATCAGCATCTTGTTGAATTTGTTTACATGTTTGTTTCCATTTTTCCAGCAGGCCTGCCTGTGGTTTCACTAGCAAATGTAACGGAAATAAATTCTTTGTCTCATTAGTAGAGATCATGCACTTCCTAAACAAGGACAACATTAACCATGAAACTGAAGTAGCCAGAGATGTTAGTCCAAACTCATAATGTATTAAAGCTATTGGTATGCTTAGAGATACCGGTAGAATTGCTTTCCAGTATAAACCTTCTAATGTATCCCATCTAACAGGTTTAGAGAATGTTTCGGTCTGGCTCCCATACGTAATAATCGGAATGACTTTCTGTAAATAAAACATTCTAGCAGGTAATAGAGATAATCTGCCATATTTATTTTCTAAAGCCTTATCTTGGGTAGCTAGTAATCTCCTTATTGTGGCAGGTTCATCCGTGTAAGGCTAATGAGAATTAAGATTTACCCCCAAATATTTATATTCGGATATTTGTTGCTTGAAAGTTCTCAGCTAGGGTCCAATTAAAAAATGTTATCCATCGTTTATGATGAAATATTAAAATATTTGATTTATTTGTATTTATCTCTAATTTGTTTGTTTCAGCATAAATAGTTCAGGATGCAAGTTTCCTTTGTAAGCCAATAGGAGTTCTGTCTAAAATTATAAAATGATCAGCATAAAATAGGTACGATATTTGATGAGCCTCTAAACGAGGAAAAAAGCGGACAGAGTTAAAAGCGTTAGAAATTAGTTAAAAATTATTGATGCAAATGGACATACTTCTTTTAGTCCTGCATTAGTTTCAATTGATTTGGACAGAAGGCCATCAGAAGTGAGTTTTACTTTGATCAATGTATTTGAATAGAATTGATAAATCAGATAACTTATATACAGTGGACAGTTTGCTCTAAAAAGTTTATTCCATAAAATCTGGTGTGATACCGAATCAAATTCTTGCTTCAAATCTACTAAGGCAAGATAAACTGGTTGCTTGGTTAGGATAGCTTGAGTTTTAATGGCAGGAAGAATGAGGAGATTTAAGGTTGTTCCGATTCCCGGTACAAATCCAGATTGATTGGAATCCATTAGTTATTTTTTGTTAAGCCATTTAGAAAAATGTTATATTATCAATCTTGCTAACATTTTCCCATGTACATCTAAAAGAGCAATAGAGTGATAGTTACTTGGATTAGATCTATCGCCTTTTTTAAAGATTGGAATCAATATGGTTTCCTGCCAAAAAGGTGGTATTCTTTTTTTACTCAAGATATTTTTAAATATTGTATTGAAACAATCAGCCCAAGCCTCAGGGTTCGCTTTAATAATAGCATTAGTTAATTTGTCCGGGCCAGGTGCCCTAGATGAACTAATTTTTTTATTATAATTTATATATCATCAGAATCAAATTTAAAATTATTCAAGATAGATATTTCATTAATTTGATTGGTTGAAGGGTTTCGATTTTCATAAGTAGATTTTTGAAATGAGTAATCCAGATTGTTTCATCTATGGCGTTTAGCTGCAAAGATCTGTGAGCATTCTTGGGTAATTGATCACAAATTTCACCAGAGGATTTGGTTAATAATGTTTTAAGCATCTCTTCTGCTTTATTTTGTAGCAGTGTTATTTGCTTGATTTTGTTTCTGTATCTAGTTTTCAATGCAACTCTTATTTCTTTATTTGTTCTGGGGAGGAAAGTTCTTAGTTCCCAGCGCAGCTCTTTTTTAAGATTAGATATTACTGGATTCCAAGGATGATTATGTCTATAAATTGGTTTAGTCCCACCAATGTTTATGTGTTTAATCATTTTTATATAATCATTGTAGAACACTTGAGTTGTGCTATCATTATTTGTGGAATTTTGAATACGTTTCTGCTGCAAGGTTAGTATAAGTGTAGGGTTCCATTTAAGACGATTTCTAGCCATATTTAGATCTAAATTACCGTTTTAAACTTGTTGAGCGTTTCCACTACTGTGAGGAGTCCATTGGGTTTCAACCCAATTATGATCACTTGCTGTAGAGATAGTGATTTGAAACGATGCTACTAGCTTATTAGCATTGCTTGAGATTAATAAATAATCAGGCATAGAATGTCTAGATCCTCAGGACCATGTGAAGCATGGGGGGCAATCATTAGTAAATGTGCTATTTAACATAGCAAAATGTCTTATATTCATCATAGTAAGCCATTTTGAGGCCCTCGTGTTATTATCTGCTTGTGATGAAGAGAGGAGATTCATATTAAAATCTCTGGCAATATTTGTTGTCATGATCTTGGAATCTAATAGGATTTGGTTGAGAATTGACTCGATCTCATCTATAAATTGTGCTTCTGAAGGCAAAACAGGATTCCAGTAAATATTTATCAATGTTGTAGTTGGATAAAAAGGGTGATTTCTGTTAGTTGTATGTATTTTCGCAGCTTGCATGCGACGGTCAGGTGATGACCAGGCTTCAAGCATTAGTTCAGAGTCAATTCTAGCTGAATTAATAGGCCAGTGGCTGGTCAACCTCTTGCTGCTTTGGAGGCTGGTATGAATAAGGTTTGGTGATCAGGCCACACAGGTGTATTGATCATCCACGTTTCCTGTAGCAAGACCAAATCAAACTTGTTCAGTAGTGTGGTTTTGATTGAGAGTAAGTATGCACATCCTCTTGTATTCCATGAGACAAGTGAGGAACCACGAAGAGAGATAACGTCATTAGGCTTTTGTTGATTCAGTGCATTATCTGTAGTATGGGTAACCCAGGCCCATTTTGGTTCAGGGGTCTGCATAGGTTTTTCATTGATTGGTTTACAGCAACAAGCATGAGCTGGTGCAGTTGAATAATTGCCACATTTGATGTCCTATTGACCCTGCTGATAATTCAGATTTGGTAAATCTGAGTCCGTGCGACCTGGTGGTGAGATAGCTACAAGTAATAATCCTTTCTGCTTCTACAGGTGTCTGTTTTGCCACAACATATTATTAACAATTAAGGATGAAATTATAATTTCCACAATGTCTTGTTGGGCCGGTTTAGGGTAACTTACCTCAGTGATATCCTCAGAATTTACATATTTTAATGAGCGGATAGCATGGAATACAATCAGCAGGGTAGTGCGACTCGGATACGGATCAGAATAAACTCTAACTATCATTGTGACAGGTAGAATTGCATTTTGTAAATCGTCTAAACAATGAATTTCGTTGTTAGTAGTATTTAGGCTTGTTTTTTGTGGATCTTCAGTTACCTTCAGTGCATTAGGGATCAGAATATTTGTTTCATGATCATCAGGATGATTTATCCCCATAAGAGTGGGATTATCCTTTTTACAATTTTTCAAATTGGGTTCCACATAATTGCTTGTTGATGGTAGCTCTTGCTTAGAGGGAGAACCCTTAGGAAAGGGTGCATGAGAGAGCACTTCATTACGCTTCTGTTCAAGAGTTTTGAATATGAATGAGTCAAATTTAAATTGACACAGACATTTGGGGTTTGAATAGGGTGTGAATTATTGTCTTCGTGTAGACTGTGATGGATAGTTTCTTCAATTGAAGCATTATTATGAGAGTAAATTAAGCAATTCTTCAAGAGTAATGATCTTATTTATAGATTTGCTGTTCATACTATGAACATCAACATTCTGTTCATTGACCACAACAGTACTAGCAGAAATCTTACATTTAGGCGATGTCAATTTGCCACTGAGAGAGCTCAAGCCTTTCTTGGGGTGAGGTTTTTCATTGTCTTGTTTTAGTGGTGATTTCTCCCAAATCTGCAACGCTTGAGTCAATATATATGCCACAAATGCCTTGGTATGAGATTTATTTTTTTTGTTTGTTTTGGTATTGGCACATTTTTTGTCTTTTTATTATTGTTTTTATTTTTGCTGATCTGCTGTAGTGTTCAGATAAGACCCAATTTACGAGGTGCGCTTTCTATTTCTGTTTCTTTTCCTTCTTCTATTTTGGGAGGTGCGATAGAACACGTCATATAATGGTTGTTCCATATTAGGAGCATCAGATAATAAATCGTTATTACACCCTTCATCATTATCAATGGGGGGCAGGAGAGTATTTGCACATCTGCCTGTACATGATGTGAGTCAGGGGTTAAGTTCTTATCAGCCGTTGCTCTCTCAGTCTGTGACATCCCCATCGGTGCAGCGACAGGAGATTCTGATTTTACACATTGGTATTCAACATTAGATACATCATTCCTGAGCATATTTGGCAAATTCTAGACTAGCCAGTCCAGTTTGTTTGTGGGAGTTTTTAACATTACATCTTAGCTTATGGCTTTTTGGTCAATAATTTCAAATAACTTAGTCAAAGTGAAAATGGTTGCATTGATGCTGTTAATGCTGCATCCAATACTGGATTAGGTGTAGACGGAAAGCCAAACGATGGCTGTGGTATAGGTTTTGTGAAACAAACGACTGTCAATCTGTTTGACTCAGATGGCGAGATAAAATCATTGGGGCCATCAGTTAGATAAAGTTCAGGAGAATTAGATAGCCTTCATTGCATTCCATTTAGCACATTCACATTATTAGTAGATGTAGTAGCAGATGTAGTAGGAGACTGGGTTGAGTGCGCTGCTGGAGGGGGTAAGTTCGATGTTGAGCTGTGCATTCTAGCATCCAAGTTGCTTTTGAAGATTTTAGCTTCTTTTGTATTAGGGAAGCCTTTTACGATTTGGGAGTATGGTAGAAAGGTGGAGAGAGGAAAGTTAAAGTAGGCTGATTGTGGTGATAGTGGCTCATTCATTTGACCCGGTAAGAGCGTTGGTGTATAAGTTTTCCCATCGAGGTCTACCATTGGTTCTGGAGCGCAATCTTGCATGGTGCTGTCAGATAAAGAGGGCACTTGAACAGTTGCTTCATGCGAGTTGCATTTATGAGTGATTGGGATGCACATGTCACATGTCATCTGGTGCTTTCGGGGTTAGCCGCTTTAAATGGGAGGTTCCGACTTCATTGGAGCTCCCCAGTGTATTATGTGTGGGTAGTGAAGACCTATCCTGGAGTGGGGAAAGCTGGAGACCTGGGCGCACATTTAGAGGTAAATGCTGCCCATACCGGGGGGCGAGGAATGGCATCCTGTTGTAAGACAGAGCATAATTAATGAGCTTAGCTATAGGTCAGGCAAAGAGTGCTTGGTTAAACATAACTGCACGTTGTTAGGGCCACGTAACTGTAGGTTGTTAAGGTAAGACTTTTGTCTGGTATTTGCTCAGAAATGGCAGCAAGAACCAACAGATTCAATATTGATGTCAAGAAACGGTTACCTTGCTTAGTATAGCCGCCATTTTTAGAGGGGCCCCACCACGCACACCAGCATCGTGACACTGCGGCCCTGCGGCACAGCGGACAGCTGACTCATCTGGTACTCGGGCTAGGTGCGTACGCGCTGGTGCATGTGGCGTCGCACTTTGTAGGTGTTGATGGCAGGGGGGCATGGCCTGAGTAAAGTTGCAGTGAATGAATGAATCCAATAAAAGGAGTCGAACGGAGGGCGTTTGAAGAGCTTTTCACAGCCAGACAGCCGACATCACTCGTCTTGGTACTATAAGTGGATTGCACTTTAGCTGAACTAATTTGTTTATCTCGTAACTTGTTAGTAGGGTATGTGATGAATCCACTGGAGTCGGAACCTCCTCCCATGTGGTTAGGGTAAGGCAGCCGCTACCTGAACCTGACGCTACAGATGGGCATATGAGGGAGGATCACATGGGAGGAGACAGCCACAGGGGAGATGTCATGGCTTCATTGGATGGGGCACTGTATTTTCACCCTTACCATTAGGAAAACCCTCCTTCTGCTAAGACCTTAATGGCCTACAATCAATTAACAATGTTCCACTGTAGGGGAAACCATGAAACCTTTTCTTCACACTCTTCTGGTCAGATCCCCACTTTTTGAGTCAGACACTCACCCCTCATACACAACCTCTTTTCCTTCTAATATGTCCTCAGGAGAAACATTTTAGAAAAACCATCAAAGAGCTAAAAGACCCATGATATTCATGGACTCCAACTCCCATAACCACTTAGGTACTTAGACAAGGAGGAGAATGAGGGAGTTTGTGCAAAATTATAGGCGCTCAAGATACAACATGCAGACTAGTTGTTTTCTCAATCCCTTCATGAGCGGGACATTTGAAAATGGCAACAGCACTAGCAGTAGGGGGAGTGCAGAGGAGGACATCAAAATGAATGCTGAGGCTCACAAACATGCAACAGTGGAAAGCTGCCGGAACAAGGAGAGAGAAGCCGCAAGAGAACAACGATAGCCTTGGAGCCACAGGGAGCAGATTAAGAACACCTGGCAGGTAAGCCATTCACAGAAGCAGCGTTCTGTAGTCTGGACCAAGCAAGACAGCTGGCGTGTAACAGCGGAGCCACGTGGGATGCTGCGGAAATGCCTGTACACTCTGAATTGGAAAGCGGCTGATGGAACCAGACTGCTAAAGCATAAGCATAGTTGATGATGCTCGACACCACTGGTGAGTCTGCCCAAAGCAGTGGAGGACCACCAAATACTTCAATAATATGATATTGTTGGTATAGAAATTATTCAAAATCCATTTAAATGCAATCGAGGCAGAGTACAATAACTAACCCCAAATAAATGTAGCTACATTGGATGCCAGTATGGGGGAAGAGTTATCCAATAAAAAGAATATTTGAATGCAGACAAGGCAAAACATAAAGACAAATTCCAATAATAAGAAGAACGTTTTGAATGCATACAAGATAAAGCATAAAGGAAAACTCTAATCAAATGCAGATACATGACATCCCTATGAGGGGAAGAAGTTTGAACTGAGAAAATGATACCAGGTCTGCGTGGTGTGTGCTATTGTGACATAGCCAAAGAACTGTGAAGTTGAATAAAAATATCTGGCAGGGGAGTATATCAGGTGATCCAGAAAATCACAAAAGTAGTCCTA
Source organism: Ambystoma mexicanum (assembly GCF_040938575.1). NCBI lineage: Eukaryota > Metazoa > Chordata > Amphibia > Caudata > Ambystomatidae > Ambystoma > Ambystoma mexicanum. The sequence goes on along the minus strand of NC_090934.1, from coordinate 1,042,162,794 downwards.
GCAGGTCAGTAAACAAGTGAGTTGAAGTTGATAAAGATATCTTGTGGGGGATTACACCAGGTGATCAAAATTACTACAAAAAAGTCCTGGTGAGGACACCAAGCAACCAAAATTATATAAAGATTCCTGGCACAGGAGTAGACCAGGCAATCTATTAAGTCACAAGGAACAGTACAGAAGAATTCTTACTGAACTTATTGTTTCAACATGTACTTTGTAAATCCAACAAAGGAAATTTTATTTGCAAGAGACACGTTTTGCAATCCTATCAAGAATCCAGCGGAAGCGGACCAACCTCTGGGTACAAGGATCTTTACCTTGCAGAACATTTTTGTTGGTAATATTTTGATACTTTTGTTCAACATCAAATCAGAGATATTTCCTTGCACTCTTTGTGTTTTATTTTTAGTGTGAGGGTCAGGTTAGGAGGTTTTGGACATAAAGACAGTTTAAGTTATCGACTTCCTGACACAGATAGATGCTTAGTTTTTAGTTCATAAAAAGGGAAACTCCTCTTTAGAATATGGCGAGAGAGGTATTTCTCTAACCATTTTCGTTCCATAAATCTCTTCTTCTTCTTAAAACATGACCTCCTTGTGTCCTGATCTAATTTCTGACTCCTCTGAGGAAGCAAAGGCAAATGTTTACATTTCTGACATCTTTAAGAAGACAAATATGGTGCTGGTCTTGTGTCATCAGAAAGTACCAATAGATGAGTAATTTCCATGGTGTCACTCTTTAATGTGCAGCGCATAGGATTGATACCATCATCAAAATGGCCAAAAATGCACATCGTAAAATGTTAAATATCTCTGTTGTTTATGGATTGATATTAATTTCTATGCCTTTTAGGTGCTGGTCTTGTGTCATCAGAAAGTATCAATAGATGAGTAATTTCCATGCTCTCACTGTTTTATGTGCGGCATTTAGGATTGATACCATCATTAAGATGGCCAAATAATGCAGATCATAAAATGTTAAATATCTCTGTTATTTATGGATTGATATTCATGTCTATGCCTTTTGAAATGTTCCGGTATAAAAAGTGGACAACATTTACTCATTAGTCAATCGGGTGTCCAAAAATGTCATTTAGCTTGATGTTATGCACGAAACAAAACCTACAAATATGAAATTTGAGCAATTGCTACTTTATTTTAACTTGTGAAAAAGTATTATATACTAGGACTGAGCTGTTAAAAATTATGAACATTGAAATGACCCTGTCATATAGAATAATTTAAAATTGTACTAATTGTGATCAACATCATCTTTGCTGAAATCAATCTTCATAGTCAAAGTGTAAGTTCAGTGTGAGAATCACTATCACATAGTTCATCATTTCCTGCACATTCTTGATTCTAGATCATGACCTGATAATTTAATCTTTACATTGCAGATACAAAAACACTGCCTGCAGGCAGTAACTTTGTCCAGTTGATTTATTATTAGAAAACATAGTCCAGTGAAACTCTTGAATTTAATATCTAATAGTTCTGTGCTGATTAACTTGTCACATTTATGCTTTCAGATCATCCAGCGCCCATTCAAAATTTTCAATGGTGTTCCTTGTGAATGAAGTGGTGGGTCTTCAATCACTGTAGTCGATGCTTTTCAGTATGAAATTGCACCGTATATTGAAGTTCAACATCATAAAGACTAAAGATATTGTGGGGGCCTGGGTAAAAGTACTGGAGGATGATCGTCACTGTTGTTTATGAGGGGGAAACATGTCTGGAAACGGTGCAACATCTTCTTACAGAGTGTGGTTCGCTTCATGATCTTTGGAGGAGAGCAGGTTTGGCGGCTGGGGTACCGGATTCATGACATGTTATTAGCTGGACACATGAGTGGTGATTGAGAGTCCTGCATTTTTCATTATACTGTGTTTTGGAGGAAAAGTATGATCATACTGGAAATAGTATGGTGATTTCTTAATTCATGGGTTGATGGGCTTTGTTTATCTAATTTTTGTTTTATTGTAGAATTTCTGGTTTAGGATGTGATGAAATGTATTAAAGGTTTGCTGTTGCTAAATGTATATTACATAATGAAAAACTAAAACAAAGGAATCACACCTTTCCCTAACAAAATACCTGTGCAATCAGAGCCAGGTGAGGTGTGGCATGCAGGTAATGCAGACACCTTCAAGGAGCCGTGTGATAGTCATTCCTATTAAATTGAAAACAAAAATGTATTTTGAATTCGTGTATGACGGGCGAGCAAAAATACAATCGAAGCCAGAAAGTCAGATTTTAAAATGTCTTTATTAATTATATGTAGTTAGGGAAATTATCTAGAAATAATGAGGTATAACTCTGTAAACCAGTTTATTTTGTGTTTCTTTAAGTACTCCCATAACTGCAGGATATTAGTTATGATGACATACAGTTTGTCACACAAAACTTACGAGTCTCCACCCTCCACGAGGGCCATATTTTACTAAAGAAATCTCAAAGAGGATGGCCAACAAAAAAGTCCAAACCTATTCTTCAAAAGTCTTTTTATTCAAGTCCTCCTGGATAACCTCCTTCTTTTAAAGACATGTTCACAACAATGGCTCACAGAAATGTTCACAAACCTCCTCTATAAATGCCGAGCTGTAGTATAAAATAAGGCACAAGATTCCCCAGTAGGCAGTTCATTTACATTGTTTATTTTTCTTCTGAACAACCACTTCCACCCAGCCTTTCTAAATGCTGTTATTAACTAATCTTTTGCTTGACCTTTTCAAATTTCGTAAACTTCTTCAGGGTCTAGGGGTCCCCTTCAGCAGTTCTCCTAGTTCTCTCAATGGCCTCTTCTACCTATGTGATAGAGTAGTTTCTCCCCCTTCAGTCTGGGTCCTTGTCAGGCAGCCATTATTCTTGTCCTCCTGCCAGGGGATTCTTCTTCTCGGGTCTTCTTTTTTACGCTTCTTTTGGGAGGATGCCATCTGTCAGTCCCTCTTTACACTTTTGGTGTCTCTGGTACCTAGCAGTATGATCCATGCACTGCTCTGTATCGGTTTTTGTAATGTGGATTATTCCTTGTATATAGTAAAGCTTCTGTTTTACTGCTGGCATTATACGGGATGCCTCAATCCAGATAGAGGTCTCCCTTGTTTGCCACGGAGCGGTGAAGAGACACCTACTCATTTCCAGGTTGTCCGCCCAAAACGTTTTTCCTAGCCCTTTTTATGCACTGGGTCTAAATGTTCTCTGTGTAAGCTGACCAGGGATTGGTCTTTCCTCTGGTTGACCAATTCATGGTCTCTTTATTGGACCTCTCTGTAAAGTGTTTTAATGGGTTTGGAACTGCCCCTTTATATTGGTTAAATGTTAATTGCCCTTTATTATTTTTAATTACCTACTCCAAGACTAGACCCCTCATAGCAATCAATAGGGAGTTCCTCTAACTCATCACAGCTGGCACAAAGTCACACTCAGCAAGAAGCTTTGGCTACCTTCTAATATCATACATAAAACGGTGTCCTATGCAAATATCTAGATTTTTGTAGCACCACTTTCGCTTGCATTGATGGCATGTCAAATTACCTTTGTGTCTGCATTGGATTGCATGCCATTAAGACAGTTCAAAGAACAATATCAATGTTATATGTCATACCACATTTTGCAGGGTCCAGGACTGGGACCTCTGGGGTGACAGAGGCCCTTCCCTACCTAGGACAGGTGTCCCACTATGGCAAAAGCCAGTGCCACCCATGTTCCATGGGTGGAGAGTGGAAGTTGGGGGGGCAGTCCATTTGACCCCCTTACATGACTGGATTGTTAATGTGGGTTGCACCCTCTTTCATGTGGTGCCTTCCAGTACTGTTTCTTGCCAGTGTTTTCTCTTATTTGTTTCCGGACCACAAGGACAAGAATCCCTTGTGGCAGCTAACAAGATACACAAGCAGATAAAGAGAAGCACTGTGCATGACACAGCCGGCACAACTGCACGAAGAATCAACTCCCACTATGTCTGCACAGCAAATAACCCACTGCTGTAAAAGAAAAATGAAATGCCAGACCCACGAAATGCTAGAGAAACAGCAGAATGCAGCCAGAACTGTGCACGGGATGTTACAGGGACAACACATTTTTTAAAGCTTTGCACCCATGTAACCCAGCCCATGGGGAAGAATACCCACAAATTAGCCCACAGAGACAGAGAGAGCTGAAACCAATGGAAAGGGGATGACAGAACAAGTATGAGAACAGTTTAAAAAGGAGAGCAATTGTAAGACAAAATGTGGGTTGTAGGTTTGAGGTCAGGAAGCATCAAGCTGGACCAAGAGACCTGGTCTAGGACGGATAGTGGAGTGGATTGCTGAATAGTTGGTGTCGAAAACAGTGTTAAGTATAGGCGAGTTATTAGTTTTGAGAGCGAGTGGTGCCAGTTGAGCTTATTGGGTGGAGGGTGTGTAAAAAGTGAATATGAAAGAGAGAACGATAGAGAGAGTTGGGGAGTAGTAGAGGAGGGGGAATTAGTGAGAGAGTGACAGTGATAGAGTGTATGGTAGGAGGGTGTGCAGGTTGGTAGAGGGAGTAGTGGTGAGGGAGACATGAAGCAGGAGGAGGAGGTGGTGAGTGTAAGAGATAGGTGTAAAGTGTGTGGTAAGATTAGGGCACATAGTGGAGAGTGTACCATGCGAAGTGATGATACATATGAGGAGAGAGTTGACACGTAGGGTGAAGGGAGAATATGGACATTGGAGGGACACAAAGAGAGAAAAGGAGAGGGAGGGAATGAATGAAGGAAGGAAGAAAGGAAGAAAGGAAGAAAGGCAGAAAGGAAGGGAGGGAGGGAGATTGATTCCTGGCACACTACATAGTGTTGTGATCAATTGTGCATGCTGGGTCACTTTTTGAGCTAGCTTATCAGTAATTTTGTCTTTGCTGTTACTGTGGGAAAGTAGCTTCTGCATAGGAACATTAGCTATGTGTGTGATATCCATCATTTTGTAATGGATTGGCTAATTTTCCTGGAGCCCTCTTTGCCGTGTGATATCCAAAGATGCATAATTCCATCATGATTCGACTGTGATTGTCCTACAGAAAATCCACAGAGCCCTAGTGTCTCATATCAATCCTATCGGATGCTGTCATCTGCTTAGAACAAGTAGTTGAACAAATATTGAACTTTCTGCGCTTCACTCTGTATATTTACCAGGCACTTTTATTTGCACGTTCTTCTTGCTTGATCAGAGATTTAATTTGATCTTTTTGATAGGATCCCATTAATGTATGGTGATTTTTCATCGAAAATTCCCTGTGATTTGAATTCAGCATATACTCTCCTCCCAAGAGCATGGAGATGATCAACATCTTTGGTATTCTCACAACATAAGCTGCTTTGATTGCAATGTTCACAGGTTCAGTTCCATGATATGGAAAGAGTTTACAATCCATTACATTTGAATAAACAATGTGTCTATTGCAATGTCCTCCCTGTTTACTGCTTCATTAGAGATTAATTAATATTTGTGTAATGCTATTTCCTATTATACCCCTGCGATGTTCAATGTCTGTTCCGATATATGGACAAATACTGGCACTGTTAGAAAATAGTGTACAACTACTTGAAGGTATTCTGTAATGCCTGCCAAACCTCAAGTTAGGTTTAATGCTCTGATCTTATGGACACAGTCAGTATCCGCTCCAAGAGCTCAGAATGGAATACTAGTTTTCCTCAGAAACCCACCATTACCAGTACACAACCCATTGTCCTTTGTCAAGCTCTTTGCATTTTGAAAGTTCTGACCCAAACCATAAACCTCTGCCTGTATTCCTTCATCCAAGTGTAATTATGAAACTGAAATGTAAAGAAATCCCCAATGATTTGTTAATCTGATGAAGTGTGTGTTTTCCAGTCACCACATCTAACAGACCGTGTTAAAAGCTGCAAAGTTTGAAAAATGGTCATGTAAACCTGCATTGATTTTAGTTTTGAACATTGTCAAATACTTCCCTCTTTTCAAGCCTAATACATTCCTCTATAGTCACTAGCAGGTTTTGGATATTGCAGCTCTTTATACACTTGTTTACTACTTCTTCTACCTTACTAAGAATGTAGGCTTGTGGATGTTTCTTGAAGAACGCTTGCAGGTAGCAGGTATACAGTGAAACAAGTGTATGCATGTGTTGTTCTGCTCCATGTCAAATATTAATGTGTGTGATCATCTGTTGTACAATGCTGTCACTGTAACAGACAACCACCATGTCTATGCTAATACTGGCTCCATAAGTGAAATAGCCAATAGCACAAAGCAATACCATCCATATGTGTTGTTCTCTGGGCCATAAGGTAAATCAAACCCAAAGACTGTAAATAGATTATTAGTTGCTGCACAGGATGTTAGAGCCCAAATCGAATGGTTCACCACATTTTGACTCTGTTCCCCAAATATCTTCTGAAAACTAAATTGAACAATAGCTGGGGTAGCTAGCATACACGTCCAGTTTGAAAACACATGTTTTCCTAGTTTGATTTTGATGGCTTGTAACCATTGCATCATCAACATCTGTCCTGCTTGCAGATTATGTGCTCTCAACATTCAAAGTAGCAAACTGTTCTATGCTTCCAGTTTGGCAAATACACTTTGCTGTCTTCTTCTCGAAAGGATTTCACATCTTAAGCTCTTCTGTTAACATCAGATTCCAAATAAGCTGTACTCTGTTGCATTATGAACTTTGGGCCTTTGTAGGAGATCAACTATGTCATGTTACAGGGACATGATCCATCATGCTTGTATTATATGTTATGGGTGGTGGTTAATCATGACATTCTTGATACTAAGTAGGTTTTGTTGTGTTTTAAGAGAAATTCAAGGAACTGATATCTTTTGAAAATCCTAGAAAGGGAAGAGAAAGCCTGAGGAAGGGAATCACCTTCTACAACAAAGAACTCCATCCTTCTGGAACGTTTGTGTTGGAGTAGTGCATTTTCACTTTTCAACATTTATCAGTCACTCAAGGCCAAAGACATTTCCCTTTTTCACCTTAGAGTCTATTTTATTAGAGTGTGAGGGTCAGAATAGAACTTTGGACATTGGACGGTTTTGTTTTGGACATTGTGACACCGACAGACCCTTAGTTTTGGTGCTAAGTACTGAAAAACATCTATTGCGGAGACAGAGAGGCATTTTCCCACCCCCTTTTAGTTTTAATAAAGGTCTTTGACCAAATCCATGAATCTCTTGTGTTCTGAGTCTCATTCCTGGATCCTCATACCCCACTCTGCATCTATCCTGATGGAGAAGGAACTAAGTAAGCCAGCGAGATTCAAACTCGCTCAGCACCCCAGAACAGCACACTAAAGTTATGGATTACTCAAAATCAGAGAGTGGAAGTGTGGGAGCGTAATAGAAGGTGTTATCCAGACCATGAAAGGAAGCTCATGATATAATATGATATGATATGATAGATTATTTATAACACGCTTAATACCCAGAGGTTTCTAAACGCGGACCCGGGGATCAAACTGTGTTGCTCCATGTCATCTTGCTTCCAAGGCGAGCACATTGCCCCTGAGCTATCCTCCCGAGACATGGTGGACTGAGGACTCAAATAATAATTATGAAACCACCAAACAGAGGAGGCTGCTTGGTGTCCGGTCACAAAATAAATGACTTGGACATCTTGGAGAAAGGGGAAAGCACAAGGGCAAGAGCACAATAAGAATTGGAGGGGAGGCCCCAAGGGGAAACAGGGACACCAGGGATTATGGGTAGCCTTGCCGCATGCAAGTAAACATTAAAGCAAATGAAGTGTTGAAAGTGACCGCTCCATGAAAAATCAATATTAAAGAAAACTAAGAATTGAAAAGTGACAGCCACATGCATATGAACATATATCAAACAAAGTATTGAAGTGTGATGATGCTAAAAAGCATTTTCTTAACAAGGAAAACAGAATTGAAGTAAAATACATACCAGTCTTGAAATGTATGCAATGCATTCATAAGAAAAGCCCTGGCAGGATAGTATACCAGGCAGATTCAGTATTACATACTGCAAAGTCAGGAAGACATCATGGTTGTTGTGCAAGGCCTGTATGAGAAAAGCCCTGAAAGAAGGGTAAATAAAAAACAAAGTAACATTTCCAGACTGTTTGTGAGAAGTCCTGGCAGCAGTTTATACTAGGCAGTTACCATTGTGTTCAAGAAAGCACTGGTAGGAGAGTATACCAGGCAGTTGCAAAAAACCCTGGTAAGAGACATTGAGACACCGACCAACCCTTAGTTTTGGTTCTGAAAGTACTGAAAAACATGTAGTGCAGAGACAGAGCTATTTTCCCATCCCCCTTTTAGTTTTAATAAAGGTCTTTGAGCAAATCCATGAATCCCTTGTGTCTGAGTCTCATTCCTCGCTCCTCACTCCCCACTCTGCGTCCGTCCTGAAGGTGAAGGAACTAAGGAATTCTGTGAGATTCAAACTCGCCCAGCACCCCAGAACAGCACACTAGAGTTATGGTTTACTTAAAATCTGAGAGAGTGGAAGTGTGGGAGAGTAAGAGAAGGTGGTATCCAGACCATGAAAGGAAGCTCATGGTGGACCGGGACCGCAAAGAATATAATGAAACCACCAGACAGAGAAAGGCTGCTTGGTGTCTGGTCACAAAATAAATGACCGGGACACTGTGGAGAAAGGGGAATGCACAAGGGCAGGAGCCCAATAAGAAGTGGTGGTGTGACCACAAGAGGGAGACTGGGGTGGACCAAAGGTCCAAACAACTTTGCTGATACCACCAACCTGAGAAGCATGTGGTGTGTCTGGTCATGCAACAGGGTCTGGAATATAGGAAAGCACAACGATAGAGATGCCAGTGAGAAGAAGACATGAGCGAGCCATGAACAAAGGAAGGGTCACCTCAGAAGAAGGCTCATGAAAACTTTCTCCTGTCAAAGTGAAGTGTAACAGGGAGCAAGCGAAGCCCGGTAGAACTCAGAGAGATCATTATATTGCACAGTTAACTCTTCCTGGTAGCAAATATGAAACAGTGTTAAATGTGAACCAATTAAGATTCAAATATTGTGATTCTAGAGAACGAACTGTTGAACAAGTGAATAATGAGAAAAGACAAAATAAGATAAAAATACCCTGTGAAAAAGGGGAAGTAATTTGGCACATTGTACAAAGTGATGAAGGGGAAAACCAGTGATGGCACAGAAATTACTAAAAGTAAGTGATTGAATCACACTTTAAAGTACAACAGAGCTTAGAAAGCTGTGCGCAAAAAAGGAGATAAGAGATCACTGAGAAGGATCTCCAAATATGATAGACAACCCAATAACTCAATTAAGGAACTAAAGAGCTTAATCCAAGATGTCACAAGAGACTATTTGCGGTTTATGTATTAAAGAGAGCAAATGAAGAATTCTGGTCCAAGAGGTCAAGAAAGACTATTGGTACTACAGGCTGGCATTAGAAGTACCATTAAGGAGAAGGGAGTCATTCTTCTGAATTGATTTCATTTTTTCATAGTGGTAGGGTCAGTAAGGATAGCTGTGGACATTCTTTTTGGACATTTCATGACTGACTGACAAGCCCCTTAGTAATAACACCGGTAGGGAACACCCATAGTCTTAGGAAAAGATAGGTGTTATTCTTTAATTTTAATAAAACACTTGTTTTATTGAATTTTTGTTTGTTGTGGTGGTAGACCCAGTAATAAGATAGGTAGGAAACACCCATAATGTTAGGAAAAGACAGGCATTATCTTTTTATTTTAATAAAACACCCGTTTTATTGAATGTATGTTTTTTGTGGTGGCAGACCAAACTTAAGGTGCTACTTATTATTTTGTATTGGAAAAATGCATTTTGTTTTTCAGTGGGATTCACTTTTCGCCCATAATGCTTGAACACAAAAACATAGAGGATAAATGTTTCCTTTGTAATGTTCAGCTAGAAATACTCTATCAGCTGATGAAAAAACACAATTTGTGTGAGGACATCTACAGTATGCTAATTAGTCAAATTTTCATTTAGTTGCAAGGAAATTACGCACACTAGTGCATCATATGTCATTGCGTCCACAGGGACAAGCCTGTTACTTTGAAATAGAAACATTATTTATACAGGAAAGTATCAATACGTTATAAGCCAAAATCTTTAAGTAATTAACCATTGGTCCTATCATGATAAACAATTGCACACATTGATTTGTGCTAGAGGGAGGAATCTGGTGAGCAAATTAGTAAAGCGATAATATGTGTGGAATTAATTGCCTGAAAATGTTACAACATTTAATTCAAGAAATACCTGAGAGGGCATCACATTAAATGGAAGGGAAACTGGGTTTAGAGTGTACTCCCATCAGGCTGCCTCCTTCATTAATTTGCCCAATGACTGTGAATTGATATGTCTACAGTGATGTCACTTTTGGAACACTGTCTAATCACATGCATTGACCAATTAGATTGGGGAACGTATGCACCGTGGGGTTAAAGTTCTATATAAGATTCAACAAACACTCACTCAAGGACAGGCACTAGCAGACTCACTTGCTCACTCATTGACTGATGGACTGAAAGAAGAATTGATATGAACAGGAAGTAGAAGAAATAGATTGCTCTCCTTTTATACCCATTGAAGGATTATTAGTAGAGAGTGTAAATTAGGCCTAGCAGGAGTTAATGCCACATGGCAGTTCAGTGGAAGAGACAGCAGACAGGCCTTGGAGGAAAGCTGGTCCCATCTTGCTGACTGTTGCTCACCTTTTCCTAGAGGGGATAATTGAACCAGTGGTTAGGAGGGTGCCCACCTGTCTGTGATAAAGCCAAAATAAATGAATATGTGATTACGATTTAGAGAGGCTATAATCCTGAGGGGTGTGTGGGAAACCTGAACGTATCTCACCCGCTATTTCCGGGGGATCTTTCATCCAGGTAGCCAGGACACAGCCATTGCTTTTGGATCCAGTTCTTGGGAGTGGACCAGTATGGGTGGATCACCTGGGTAAGGGGTCATCAGGCAGTGGGAGTGCAATACTGGATGAAAAGACACAGTATCCCATTCCCTGTAACACCTTTACACCACCCCACCAGGTAGGATATTTGGTAACTTACCCCCCCAATTCACAACACAAACACTTTATCACAGACAGCTCTCTATGAGAGAAAACAGACTAACACCCAAGCCTTATAGGTGACATGTCCCAATATATTGGTCAGACAGGGTCAGGCCATTACTGACCATAACACACATCTGACTTCCATTACACTTTCCCACACGGATAAAAGGCAGAGCATGAGAGCACACTCTGAGCAAGGCAAAGCACATAAGGAAGCAGCAGTTCCAAGATGGCAGTTTAGCACGAGGAGAAAGACGGCAAAACAGAAAGGGGTTGCAAGGTTTGAAGTAACCTTGACCTTTTAAAAGAGGAACCAGTACTTTCAAGAACCCTCGAGAATAGAATGTGTTAGACCAGGAAACCAGGCAGGAGAATCCTGCCTTGTTTGTCAGAGGTGCTCGGGGCCCTCCCTTGTTGATAATCAAGGCGGGGAGAATCACTTACAGCCGTGGTATTGTCCTTGGCTCCTACAAAAAGCAGCAGCAGTGAAATCAACACAGCCGGTGTGTTGGGGAGACTGATACAAAACCGGTCTGTGTTGAAGCCAAGGTTGCAAGCAGCAACCTTGTATGGTGAGCGCTGAAGCAAACAGTGTATGAAACTCATATGATAACCAACAAGATTACAAATTTAACAACAGATAAGTGATTGAACTTTGAAACCAAGATACATACCATTGACAGAGTGGTCCGGCACTCGAAGGTCTCTGTAAGGTATCCAACTGAGAGTTGGGAACAGTGAAAGAGTGTCAAAGAACTGAACATTGAAGTGGTCCTGCGACGGGTCAAGCATAATCCTTTGATGTTGATACTGCCAAACAAGTTGATGATAAAATAGAGAAAGTTGTTCCAAGCCCAAATGAGCTAGATCAATTTAATAGGTTGATGACAAAATAGAGAAAGGTGGGTCTGAGCCCAGCAGAGGGGGGCCCAGGGTGTACAGAGACACCCAAAATTGAACTGTGTGTTAAAGTGGGCCTGAGCCCGACAGAGGGGGACCCAGGGTGAACAGTAAATTGGTCCATGCCCGGCAGAGGGGAATCAATTGAAAGTAAGGTAAGTATTGTGTGGGATTTACCAGGTAATGGGTGCTACGGATTCTAAAAATACACAAAGTGTTTATATATTTCTGAAAACGTTGGTCCTGGTTAGATGTGACTGATGCACCTCCGTACATATGCAGGAGAATCCCAACCTGCACTAAATATAGGATGCCCAATGTTTTGTAAGGAGTGTGCGCTTTCACTATTTGAGTGTATAGAACAGAACCACAGTCATAAGCAGATTTCTTCTGATAAACAAAATGCCAACACAAAATCTACGCAGCCCTTGGTAGGGTTACTTGTTTAATTGCATACATGAAATGTTTTCAAAGCCAATTGTAGAAGCCCATCAAGCACGTGATATATTTACAAAACCCATTTGATAAGCCAAACGCATAATATATTTACAAAGCCCATTTAGAAAGCCAACACGTGTTTCAACCCACTTGGGTCCTTTTCAAGGCTGGGCCTGCATGATCCTAAATCATAAAGTTTTTTTTTCTTCAAAAATAGAACTTTTTTTGTGTCTCAATGCCTTCGAAAAAGAAGATACAAAATAATTTCCAATGTTTGCCAAAACCAATGGTGGGAAGAAAAAAAAAGGGGGGGGGGACTGGAGACAAAGGCGAAAAAGGGGAAGGAAAAAAGAAAGAAAAAAAACTTGAACATCTTTGAATTGAATAGTCACGTAATAATTTAAACAAACCCATTTGTGACAACATCCTTAGTTTGTTAAAGTCCCGGATCAGTGATGGTCTTCCCCAAAGCAGTATATTATAGTGAATGTTACATCACAAGGCACCTCCATGCGTGAATCTTACATCACAAGGCGCCTCCATGCGTGATTTGCCAATTACATGTGCAGTGATTATTATAGTTTGAGTATCAGTGCCAACCAGTGCTAGAGTGTTTATACACCAAACTTGGTGGTTTGATGTGTGGCAAACGTTTACCTGTGCATTAGGTTATATTGCCTGAGTTGGTTGAATAATCCACTGATTACCAAACAGTAAATGGGCCTGTCATGTACAAGAAAAAGTGCTTCCTCTCTTGGAGGTTGATGATTTCTTGAATAATTCTATTAAAAACATACATGGCTATACTTATTATGATGGTGAGACATAGTCTATATACTGGATTTGTTAACTGGTGAGCTACTGGTGTTTACTTTGTATTTAATACGCTGGTTATGAGGTCTGTTCAGTGGCGTCCCTTAGTTATGGTACGTGTCATCTCATTGGATCCAAACCCCTGTAGATCATCCAAGGTATAACTTCTATAGAGAAAGGCCCTCCATTAAAATGCTGGTACCAAGCCCCTGAGCGTTAGCTGAAATTCGTTGCTGATTGGAATAAGAATCCAAAAACTTTAACAAAATGTGCCCCCCACTTACTTAGGTGGCCGGCTTGAATGCCACGTTCAAGTATTCCCCGCGGTCGACGCGTTCCGTTCTGCCGCCAGTGAGCTATGCTGGGCATTTCACATTACTTCCCAGATAGTCACATGGTCGTGGTCACATGGTCACGCAGCTGCGCCTGTGTCATGACGCAGGTGCGTTCGCATCACTACTCGACCACACCATCTCTGCTCTCATCTAGTCAATGGGCTAAAAAAAAACACATCTATTCCACCCCGTATGGCAATATGAGTGTGTTTGGAACCTGTTGAACGTGCATTGCTGAAAGACCCCATTATCGAGTATGCCTGTGGAGAAGATGGCTGAAAACTGTGTCACATCAAGAAAGCAGCAGGAACCATGGAAGACTCTGTAAAGGCTGGCTGGCCTGATGACAGGACTGAAGCAGCCACGAACTGTTATCTATTCCTGTAGACAGTGAGCATGAGAAACCAACCATATCTCATCAAGGTGCAAAGAAAGAACACCGTCCCTGCAGAGGTCATTCATTTCAGACTATGAAATGCTGTAAATTGGGCCGAATTGTGGTCTCCTCTCACGTGAGCCAAGGATAAAAATAGGATTTCCAGAAGCAAGGTTCAAAGACAATCTTCATGGCAGATGGAATGGGTGATGAGAGTTGATGGGTGACTGAGTGGGGACGTGCAGTCAAGTCCACCTCCTGACACCTGGGGTTTTGCTTACGTGCTGATAGTGAGCCAAATGTTCCAGAAGGGCATGAATAGAAATCTTGCAAGACAAACCGAGACGGTGGCCACGGTCCCTCTTTGATGAAAACCCTGACTGGTTTCCACAAGCGATTTGCAGACGGAAGGCGAAGGGGTCGGTTGGAGGAGGAGACGATACCGAGAGCCTTGAGTCAAGTGGATGAATGGTGAGTAGACTAAGGGTAATGGCAAAGTAAAAGGAACAGGGCTGTGACAATATTTGCTTAAGATAACAGGGAATATTGTGTGAAGAGAGAGAGAGAGACAGAGAGAGAGAGAGAGAGAGAGAGAGATAAAAGTGCCTAGAGGACTGACGCAAAAGGTTGTCTCACACTTCGGAGTAAACAAGGCTACATGCAGGAAAGGTCTGCATAAGGAGACAAGCTAAACTCTGTGATTTGAGTATTGATTAGGGCAGAGAAACAAGGATGATCACTATGTTTGTATGTATAGAGTCAACTAGTCGGTCTGTGAAGTATATGTTGAATCAAGGTGTTGAAGAGTGATACGAGAAGTTGTGAAGACATTGAAATAAGTCAAGGAAATATACGATCTATCTAGGGAAGTGGTTGGTACCAATCCAGAGGTAGACGTAGGCAAGTGAAAAAAGCAGAGGCTTGAGTGGCAATTGATTGGAACAAGCACATATTTGTTGTTATGGAATTATTGAAAAGTTGACAAAAGCTTTTTAGAGGTCCGGTAAGTATGGACAGTCAATTGAGACTTGTCACAATGGGAGACACTCCACTGATGCATTTATGTCAGACAATGCCAAAGCACATGCCCAAGCTTAAACAGTACAGTGCCAAAATGGGTGAAAGGCATGGCAGATAAGATATTCATGCCTTGGCCACAGGGGGGATCATTGTCAAAAGCAGTATTGCAACACATGGCTATATATATGCACGCTGCGTACACTAGGAAGAAATTGGAGAAAAGGCTAGCTATTTTAGAGCTTTGGGAAACTTACTAGGAAGAGAGGGACGATCCACCACCTGAAGAGTGGATGCTTAACCAGTGTAAGGAGGAAGGTGCCGAGCCTTCAGCTCCCCTTGCCTCACCTGAAGTAAAAGGCACTAGTACTGAAGATGCAGGGCTGTATCCTTTATAGGAACTGAAAGCAGTGATGGGGTATAGTAATCTGATATATGAACCGCCTGCTTATAGCAGTGACAATAGTCCAGACAGAGTACAAGAAAAGAGGAGATCTTTGAGATCATACAAAGCATGGAAGAGAAAAATGAACTATCAAATATATCGACAGTAATAGAACGAGAGATCAACAAATGGAAGGGAGAGAAGGATAAAGTTGATGAGGTAACGCGTGTGCAGAATGAATGGATGGGAGGACAGATATCACTCAAGAGAGATGGGAAAGGCATGGAGGAAGTAAGGCAAGAGAAGATCAGGATGAACAAAAGGACAGGGAATGAGAAAAAAGGTTGAAGGAAGATGAGCATAAGAGAAAGAGCGAGCAGGGAGCGGCGAGAACAGATGTATCAAGAGGAGCAAGAAAGAAAAAATAGAACGGGCAGAGGAGCAAAGAAAGTATGTCAAAAGGCAGAGAGCAATGGAAGAGAGGGACATACAAGAAAGGACGAGATAAGAGGAGGAAGCACAGAAATTAAGGGACAAAAGAATACAGAGATGAAGAGTAGAGGAAGAAAGGAGAGCTGGAGCAAAGAGAGAAGAACAAAGACAGGGGGAGGAGAGAATTAGGAGTGTGATGAGAAAGCAAAAGGAATTAAATGAGGAATTAGAATGCAGAAGGAGACAGCACAATCTTGACATTAGCCTCGCTGCAAAGGAGCCAGTGCTGAGTCCAGAAATATGATGGGACAACATAGAAGAGTTCCTTCCATTAAAGGGAGCAACGTCATCTAGAGTAGCACTAGACGAAGAAGTCTTTGATATAGGAAGTATCGGATACAGGATTGACAAGGCCTATCAAGAATTGAAGGAAAGTAGCAAATCTGGATTTTGAGGGAAGCGGGGACCAACCCCATGCATTTAAATTATGAGGCCAAGAAGTTAAATTCATTTAGCCTTGAGCACAGAGCCTTATCTTTTTTTTTTTATTAATTTGTTTAGTCGTAAAACAACTTTTCAAATCAATTACATGATACAAGTCAACATTATTTCATCAATTTTGTCATTGAAGACATAGAGAGAATTAGGAAGAAAGTAATCTAAACTCTTAATACAACTCTCCTTGACACGTCCTCTATGTCTGCATTACATAATGCTTTCCCATCAGATCAAATACAGCATAGATAGAGCACACTTTATAAGGTTACAATTTTTCAGGCTCATTTGAGCGATCATCTAATAAAATTAAATCCAAGAATTGCGTGATTGCTATTTGAATTGAAATTCTTGGAATAGAGAAAAACTTTTGCCATTTCTGAAATTGGGTTACATGACTCTGAAATGTCAGTTTATTCTTAAAGCACCTGTTTCTTGCCTCTGTTACTGCTTCACAATCAACTAATAGATGCTGTATAGTTTCAATCTGTTCTCTATTCTTGCAATGTCTGCAATAATTTTGCTCACTTGTAATGATCTTTCTTCTGTGAAGTATATGACGGGTGCTGTATAGGTTCAACCTAAACCTCATATACTTTCTCCTAAAGTGAGAGCTTGGATATTTTCTAAGATAGGATGCGATTGTGCCATGCTTCTTCAACCCGAAAAGGGCAATGTTAAAATCCTTATAGGTTGAGCATTTGATGATGTTTTCAGACCAATCATGCCGAAATATTTTTACCTTGGCCCGATCAGGATTTGATATCAGTAAATCAATGGTGATTGCCGCATCACTAAGTGCATCTAACGTATGGTTGCGCCATTTTCGAGGGAAGGCGCAATTTGACGTAAGGAGATTGTGAGCTACAACCTTCAAAATGGTTGGTTTCTCCAGGCCAGTTAGTGCTTTTCGTAGGAATGCACATTTTTCTCCACACTACTTGTGAGTAAAGCGATGTGAGTCCTAGTTCAAAGCGAATTAACGCCATCGGTGCACAATCCGGAAGACACAATACTTGTTTCCAATAGGAGGATTCTATTCTATCCCAGAATATGCGTTTCTTGTGTGAGCAGGCCTCAACTCCATAAAGTAAGATGGGTGTAACTTTCATCTTATAAAACGTGATGATGTGCATCACTGAAAACTTCCCGAACTTTCGTAGAAGTATTCGGGATTGAGACACCAGAGATTGTAACTTGATCTTTATCTCGCATTTATATTGCTCCAGTGTCTTTTTGTGTTGCACCATAACGCCTAAGTATCTGTACTGACTAACAATGTCCATTTTACTTTGCTGCAGGTGCCATTTAAAGTTGTTCACTCTTGAGTGTCTCTTCGAATTACATACGAGTATCTGGGATTTATGTACGTTGATATTTAGATTATTGTCCTGAGCAAATTCACCTAATCGATTTAGCATGTTTTGCAGTCCCCCTGGAGTCTTTGACAGGAGAACAAGGTCATCTGCATATAATAAATATGGGACTCGCTGTAATCCTATTCTCGGTGGGTCCCCTACACAGTTGTTCAGTAATCCACCCATTTCAAGTATGTAGAAATTGAACAAAAAGAATGGCATGACACATCCTTGTTTTAAACCCCTGTGTGTTATGATCCTCGGCGATAGCAGGCCATTGAGGGTTATACGTACTTGCATAGATGTATTCGAATGAAGCAAGATTATCAAGGAAAGTAAAGTGCTCGGACAATTATGCTTTTTAAGTTTGCTGTAGAGTCAATTGAATCGAAAGCGGCTCTAAAGTCTATGAATCCAAGGTACAATGGTAGACCCCGCTTTAGCTGCTGAGCCTGTATCATAGCGAGGCCAAATATATTGAGGATTGTTCCTAGTCCCCTGACGAATCCTGACTGGAAAGGGTCTAGCAATGATTTTTTTTCAACCCAATCATTAAGTTCATTCAGTATAATCCTACTAAAAATGTTGCCTTGGGGCATCTAGTAGTGATATCGGGCGGTAGCTATCTGGAGACTGACGATCGCCCTTTTTATAGATTGGAACTGTGATCGCCTGGGACCATGTTGGAGGAAGTTTCTGATGAAAATTAACTGCAGTAAAAATCCAATGCAAAATAGTTGCCCATATTTCAGGATGCTTTTGCATAGCAAAGTTAGACAGTCGATCTGGCCCCACTGCTTTTGATTTACTAGCAGTTGTTATCAATTGGAATATCCCAGCCTTGTTAAACAACAGGTTAAATGGGATGATACTATCGAGGTTACCAGGGGGGAACTACCTCGAGGTGCAGCATAAAGTTTGGTAAAATGCGAGACCCAAGTTTGTGTATCCACAGCGGTTGACTGAACACAGACCTGACGTAGACCAACAGATTGATTCATTTCTGCCCACATTTTTGAAATATTCTTACTAGCAAGTATTTTTAGCATTTCCGCTCCATCTTTCTGATAGAGCGCACTTCGATGACACCTAATCCAGTTTTTATATTCATTGCGTAACTTCCCAGAAAGATGTAATCGAAAGGCGGTGGGATGCTTTACAAGTTTCTTCAATCCTGCACGGTACGCTGTTCTCCTTACGCTTACCAAGTTGTCAAATATGTGCAGATGTTTTTCATTTTGTTGTTTACTCGTAGTATTTTTTGTCTGTCGAAATATTTGCAGCATATTACTATATGCAATTCCCGATTTATCTATAGTATTCTCATTGCTAGAACTTGACTCTTTAAAGAGATCACTAAAATGTATAAGAGCATCCTCCGACCATCATAGACGACATCCTCCTGAGTTTACAACCAATCAGCCCTCCGTTGACCCCTTTGCGGCAATTTCATTTTGCATTTGGCCTCCTAAGACGGCAGTCAGTATGTTATGGTCACTAGCTTCTGAAGCTATGACAGAAAAATTACTGACAGCCGGCCATAAAACCGTGTTTACATAGATGTAATCTATAATGGATGACTTGGGACCTCTGTGCCAAGTTGCAGCCGGCGGTATATCCACTGAGAAAGCTCCATTCAAAACATGCAACCCTCTGTGCTGAACTAGGGATAGCCACCGTCTATGTCTTTGATTAACCGGCTCACTCGTATTCTCCAGATACCTCAAATTTAGTTCGCCGGCGAGTATGAGTGAGCTTGCGTGCAGGTCACTAGCCACCATGTCTAGTAAACTGTTTAGATCTCTGAAGAAGCAGTCATCAGTAATTGCGAGTGTGTTCCAATACAAGTTTTGCACGGCATAAGCAACATCACTGGAAATGGAAACCTTAACCAACATCATGAAATCATTCGGTATTGCCCATAATTGTGACAGAATACCACATCTTTTCCTGACTGCTGTAAGGAGATCCGACATTGGCCTACCCATTTGTGTCTTAATAGCAGGATTCAAATGTACTTCATAACTGTCCCAAATTGGGGGATTAATTAACCAAGTTTCTTGCAGAAGTATTAGGTCAAAACTATTCAAATGATGCGAATCATTGTTGGCAAGATGTTTATGACCTCTAGTATTCCAGCTGATTAAAGTGAGGGATTGGATAACTTTTTGGCTTAGCTATTTGCGCTCACTATTATGTGTACAAGAACATGGTAGATTAAATGAGACATGATTTTGTGTTTTAGCATGTGTTATAGGTTTTGACTGATCCACATGCAATTGTTGATTTTTGGTTGCATCTTGGATGATACGGTCAATACTAAGGTCAAAACCCAATGAGTTTAAGGCATCCTTTGATTGCCAGATTAGATTTTGCACCACCCTCGACTGTATCCAGAGTCTCACCATATTCACATTTTTGCGTTCCACAAATTCTACCAGAGCCAAATCACCTGACAAAACGTCTTCAAACTGTTGGATGTCAGAGAATATCGCCATCACAGCCCTACGATTTAGGTCGTATTGGGTGAATGGCGGAGGCTTACATGCTAAAATCAACAAGTGGGGAGCTGGATTCGCTTTGATATAGATATTTTTCCCTGTCTCGATCTTATTCCCGGGTTTCTTCGTCCGTGCCGACTCCCTCATTAATGTGGGAGTGGGATGTGAATTTCCCAGAGCATTTTCAATCATTCGCTGAATAGTATCTGACGGGTCACTAGTTAAGACGCTATCCTGTGCGCATGTTTCTGCCATAGCGGATTCTTTAAGGCAACTTTTACTTTTTCTAGGCTCCTCTTGATCTCTTTTTTGGATGTTTGTGGCTGTGTTTGTTTGATTGGATTGAGCTACCAGCTCCTGACTCAGTGTCGAGCTTGAGTTAATCTGATCTTGTTTATCTTTATTTTGGATACATTCACAAGCTCTCCTGGGTATTTCTATTAGGGCTTGTTGATGGTTTGACATATAGGCATCAACTGCCTTCCTGATGTCAGATCTATCACAATAACTGTTTTGTATATTATTATCACCAATTGTTTTGCTCGCATTTGACTTCACATTGTTAATGTCTGTCGAATTGAAAGCTAGCAGAGGACGAGTTGCATTTTGAGGGCATAACGCCTGTATGAGTTCATTCAAGGGGGAATAATCCAAAGCTTGGACAGCTTGAGTTGGAGGATGCATCCTCATTTCTCTTAATGCGCATTTGTTGCGCATATTTTTTCTTGATTGCCTGGGAAATGAGTATTCGATTTTTTTTCGGGAGTGTGATTGCTTTTATAAAACGTTTTGTCACAGCACTTCCCTTGTGCTTCATAGAGTGCTCGTTTTTAGGTAATTTCACATTTCCTGTCTTAGGTTTTTGAGATGTTTTGCTTTTCGGTTGTTGTGGGGTCTCCCCACATACAATTATTGCATCAAAATTGTTCTTATTATTTTGCTTACTTGCACTCGATGTTGCCGAAGTGAAAATCGGATATAGGCCCCCTTTTGGAGGCACGTTCGATTTCCCCAACGGAATCACATTTTCTGTTTGAGATAAGCTCTTGGTGCTCCCCCAAGGATCATATATGATGGTAGCTATATGGGGGAGAACATTGGTAATTCCTTTACTTGACCTATTCACAGGGAGGGTGGAACAGTGATGTTTATACTCATGTTCATGATCAGCTTGAGAAGCTATGGTGCTGGTAGTTGTACTTGGCACTGGGCTCACAGATCTCTGAGCATTATTCAACTGAATCTCGCTCCTTAACATTTCATGTGATAATAACATTTTTTGCATGCAGGCCTCTTGTGTCGCCAGCCGTGCATCTATTGTTTGATATATATGGCCTACTGCTTGGATGGCTAGATTCATGGCTTGTAACATGATGTTTAAGGATGAATCTGGTGTTTCGTAAGAGAATGAAGTGTTTAATCCCTGTGTTTTGGTGTGAATGACACTTATTTCTGATATTGAAATGGAGGTGTTAGATTCTGTCATGATAGATGACACGTCAGAGAACATTATTGGTGATTTAGATAGGTTTTCAGACATTAATTTGTTTGAAAATGCAGAATCATTAGGATCTAAATCAATTATAACTACATCTTTAGAGGATGAAACTGATTGAGTCTTTGCTGTATGCTGCACAGTCGCAGAAATATTTTCAAGCAATATGGTATCCGTTATAGAATGGCAAGATAAGGCATTCGCTGACTGCTCATTACATAGATCTTTGGCTAGTGCAGATTCAGTGGGCATAGTGACATAATTCTCTTTATCAACAATTGGCTGTTTGTTTGCCTGCCAAGTTTTAGCTCTATGAGCTGACAAAGAACCACTACAAAATTGCTGTAGGTCCATGTTAGGCAACCCCCCTTTGAATCCTTTAGTCCTGTTAGGTGTAGAATTAAAATTTGTGCTTACTTGTTGAAGAACAGCAGATTCAGAGTTCATGCAGGTGATGAGAGACGGCAGCATTCCAGTTTTGAGGCCGAAAGTTCTCACTGTTACCAACCGGCACAAACAATCAAAATGTGCAGGGCCACGTTACTGTTACCTATCTATACAAGCAAATGGTGTTAACGTACCACAAGACCTGCCTCGAGTCTCGACGACGAGGCGAAGAGGCAAAGAGGTACTTGCTTGGTGCACGCGCGCTGGTGCGCGCGCACGTCTGTTTTTAAGGGAACTGCACAAAAGGAGGCGTGGCTCTGCACACTATATACAAGGAAACAAAAGTAAAAAAAGAGCGTTTTACTTGAACGTCTCTTATAAATAAACGTCTCTTAGTCTTCTTGCAGATGTAGCGATTACCGTCACTCCAATAGCTTATGGAATGCAACACTGCAGTAGAAAAGCGGCAGAAGCAGCGTTCATTTCCAATCTGCGTCCAAAGTACCGAGGCAAAGAAGGTACTTGTGGTACTTGCTTGGTGCGCGCGCACGTCCGTTTTTAAGGGAACTGCACAAAAGGAGGCGTGGCTCTGCACATGTCACTCCAATAGCTTATGGAATGCAACGCTGCAGTAGAAAAGCGGCAGAAGCAGCGTTCGTTTTCAATCCGCGTCCAAAGTACCGAGGCAAAGAGGTACTTGTGGTACTTGCTTGGTGCGCGCCTTATCTTTAAGAAGACTGAACTAAGATAAGGGTGAAGGGGACACGAGTCACATTAGTTGGGGACTAGACATGTAAGATGAGGAGAGAGAATCCTTCAGTGGGGAAGTGGTGCATGTGCCCACGAGGGAAGCCTACAGATGGACAATGTAATATGTTCAGATTTAGAGCAACCTAAGGATATGAACCAGATCCAGTTCCAGAGGATGTTCGTATAGCGAGAAGGGAGAATCACTGTCACATGTGAGCAGATTAAGATAATTACTGACAATGAGACGGTCAGGGGCAATTGTCCCTGCCATGGATAGGCAGACGATGGGACACGACTGCGGCTTAGGGTTTATGCAGTTTCCCTAATTGAAAAAAGAAGGCGCAAGACTGCAGTATATTGTATGGCCCCAGATGGATAAGGAAAATTTAAGGTGCAAACTCCCGAGTTTAATGTTGGGTGTGGGAAAATGGATTTATAAATGAAAGAAAATGACAGGAGGAAATACATTGGCCATAGGGGACATTAAGGGTATTTTAGCAGCCATTCCTGGGGAAAGAGCTGATGACATATGGAGGAGAGCAGGCTATTCAAGTGGATCAGCACAGAACACAGCGCATGATGGAGCACAGATTAATAATTGCAGAGCAGATGTTTGGAGAGCTATCAGAGTGCAGTAGCGTGACACGCTAAAGAGGATGGGGTGGATTTCAAAACAATCAAGGTGGGTTTCAAAATGTACAGAATGAAAATCAAAATGTGCAAGGAGGTTTCAACCAAGGGGGATTAATTGGATGGTTACATCCAGTATGTTGGACTTGTGGGATGACAGGGCACATTGCATGATTATGTGGAGTCAAGAGAATGTACAGAATGGCTAATTTTCAAGAGGGGGTAGAGCTTATCTTCCACCATATATGACACAAACTAGGGAAGGGTTTTCCCAAGATCAGACAGTGTATCAGACACAAGCGCCATGAATGGCAAAGGGACAGAAAGTGCAAATAAATCCACTGCAAGGGCAGTCTCAGCATGCCCCCATGCAGACACAACAGTATGCGAACATGGGACAGTTATTGACACCTAGAATAGGGGGTGTCACTGTGGTGTGAGTAAATCCTTTCATGGGTACAGGGGTATACATGTATCCACAATAGGACAGCTCACAGGGTGACTTGATGTGTTCAGTACTATCAGTGACACCAGGCCCACAAGAGAAAACAAGGGTTTTTGTGATCACAGGAGGCAAATCTTTTTATTTTCTAGTAGACACTGGGGTTAATCATTGATGCATATGAGAGGGAAAATAGCCGATGTCGGGGATTTCCATGAATGCTCAATGGTTCTCTGGAGCTACGTGTCGCGTTCCTTTTACTGATCAATTACCAGTCTCTATAGAAGAGTGTGACATATCTGTTCCATTGTTGTGTTCATGACAGAAGCCAGTTAATATTTTGGGAAGAGATTTGATGACAAAGCTTAACATGATGAGCTCATTTACTGACAAAGGTATACTGTGCTCCCCTTCTGGAATACACTATTTAAACGTGGGCGGATTTATACTTGCATTCTCAGGGCAAGTGGCACTGTGAGGCATCCCAATAGAGCCCAAAATGGGGCGAGCGTTCTATTAACATGGCTACCTGACAGTGGGGAAAACTGTGAGGATACCTGATGAATTCCTGTTTAGACCATGGATACCAATGGACAAAGAGGGGGGACAGACCATCCATCTAGAATTAGAAACAACCATAGTACAAAGCGAAATGGCAATGCTTGAATTGCACAGATGATGAGGGTAAACCATAGAGGACAGTGATAGCTCTCGAAGAAGAGTGCAGATTGACTGCCATTTCTGATGACGACATGTTTAGAGTAGCCCGAACAGATGATGAAGTAGTGTTCTTCATGAGCATTACATATTGGATAAGAATAGAGAAAAGAGAAATTCCACAGCAAATGGTGATAATGCAGTAACATCCTGCATTTCTCAATGAACACTTGGAGAAAGTGCCAAGTGTACTCTGGGACACAGGCCCTTATGATGTAGGACTGTTGAAGGGAATAGGGGAAGTCAAAATAAAGCTGAAGCCAGTGGTGATTTTACTTCGAGCAAGACAGTATCCCATGTCTCGAGATGCTGATGAGGGTATATTCAAGACCATTTCAGCACTGATGAAACAAGGTATTCTGTTGCCATCAGAATAATTGTGTAATACCACGGTGCATCATGTCACAAAATCAAAGGGAGGGTTGTGGAGATTCATACAAGATATGAGACCAATTAACCAGATTGTAGATGCAGAGTTTCCTTTAGTTCCTAATCCGGTGACGATACTATGCAGTATCCAAGTGGAAGCATGGTATTTCGTTGTGATTGATATGAAAAATGTGTTTTTTTTTTCAATCCCGTTGCACATGGGCTCACAAGACTTGACTTTATTTACGTTCCGGCAGACTCATCTGAAGCATAGTAGGTTGCCTCAAGGGTACTGTGAGTCTCCATCAATCGTTAATAGGGTCCTGCAGATGGACTTAGGCAATATTGATTTGAAAAGTGCTGTGATACAATACGTAGATGACATTTTAATTTGTAACATGACAGAAGATGAGTGGAGGCATCACTCTGTTAAGTTGATGATTATTCTGGCAGACAAAGGATCTAAGGTAGACAAAGAGAACTTACAGTATTGTCAAGAAGAGGTGTTATACATAGGACATTTGATTTCACGGGAGGGCAAAAAGGTGACACCTAAATGGACTGAGGCGATTATGAAAAATGCAAACCACACACAGTAAATCAGATGCAACATTTTTTGGGTCTATGTAACTATGTTAGAACCTTGGTGTTTGACTATAGAACACACTTTCCTTGCGAACAGACAGTGCCAGATGCCGCCATCACAATTGAAAAAGTCTACAAGTATGGTAATGGGCTGCGCTCAGACGCTTTTTGTGGAACATGCTTTGTTTGCCATTTTAGAGAAACCCAAAGGTACATTAACATCCCAGAGAGCTTCTGCTTGTGAATTTCAAATCCTATGATCAAAATTGTCAGATGTAAAATAGTGAATCCTGACACATTTATAGCTGAGCCAGTGACAGAGGGCAAGCATGTGCATGACTGTTCTAATAATGTTGAGTTTGATGACGATATACAGTGTGTGAAAGAAAATGCTTTGTCAGCAGGGGAAATCCCCTTCATTGATGGTTCTTTGAAAATTGATCAGAATAGTGGGGAGAGACATTCTGGCACAGCTGTAGTGAGGCATAGAGTGAACGGGAATTTGAAGTTGTAGTAAGTGCAAGGTTACCATCTAATTTTTCAGCACAAGCAGCATAATTAGTGGCGCTTATTGTCACGCTCCAAAATCATGCAGGGCAGGAAGTGACGGTGTACAATGACTCCGCCTACGTGACACAACTGTACACTCAGAGCTAGCACGTTGGAAAAGGAGGGGCTACCTCCGTGCGGATGGCACTCCAGTGCAGCACGCATCTCTATTGGATAGGCTTATAAAGCACTACAACTCCCAATATCTGTAGCAATATTTAAATTCACAGCACATACTAAGCGAACAGACTTTATCTCTTGCGGGAAAGAAGCAGCAGATGCAGAAGCCAAGAGGGTTGAATATTCTCCAGATATTTCAAGTTTTGATACTCCGAATGTAAAGTAGAAAGTAGTGACAGTTATGATAATGCCAGAAGGGTTTAATCATTTGCCAATGACTCAATTAACAGAGATTCAAGGAAGTACACCACAGGAAGAGCAGGAATTATGGAAATGAAGGGGGTGTTCTTTATACCCCACTGGAGCATTATGGAGACAGGATAGTACTGGAAAGCCAATAATGCCAGTAGCATTATTAAAGATTGTGTTAGAACAGCTGCATTTCCCTGCACATGTGACTAGGGAGAGTGTTGCTGCTACAATTGCAGAAGACTGCTTTGTTCCGAATGTGTTAGTACATGTCGCATTCTATGTAGTGATTTGCATCGTGGTGTGTCAGAAATGTACCGCTGGGCACACACTGAGAACAACTAGAGGAGTTATTCTTCGACCAAATGATCCTTTTCAGCATTTACATATTGATTATGTTGATATGCTGCAAGTGTGTAATGAATACAGGATCTGAGAGTGGTGGTGTGTCCCTTCTCTAGGTGGGTCGAGGCAGGTCCATGTACACACCCTAACACCACTTGTGCAGTGAAGACTTTAGTACAAAAAATATTTCCAAGATGGGGTGTGTGTGAAGTGCTGAGATCTGACAATGGCCCACATTTTGTCAAGGAAGTATTTGAGCAGATAGCACTAATATTAAGTATTAAGCACAAGTTTTCTTCTGCGTATCACCCTCAAGCAAATGAAATATGTGAGAGACTGAAAATCCTCCTTAATGAAAGGAGAGCCAGACTCAAGCTAGTGTTGAAGGAATGATGGCTTTATTGCCTGTCCTTAGCTTTATATGCCTTAAGGAGTCAGCCTGGGTCGGACCAACACTTCACAGCCCACAAGCTAGTAACAGGGAGGTGAATGAGAATACCTCTTACACCTCCATCGAGGAGTAGAAGTGATGCCCAGAATACTGCTAAACTTCTAGGTGATGGGATGCATGATTATTTGACATGTATGACCTCTAACATCTCTCTCATTTCAGATCAACTCAGGCGCCAGGGGGGGGGTCGGTCTCAGAACACAGATTAAGACCATTCAGCAACCAGATCTTCTGAATTACTATCAGCACCTAGACAAATTGTTGGCGACACCGTGCTAATTAAAAACCTCACTAGGAAGTGGCACGAGCCAAGATTTAATAGTCACTTTTGCGTGAAAATATTACTCCCTCAACAGTAAAAGTCCAAGACAGGCGAGATTGGATTCATTTGAATGACGTGAAATTGTACACTGGTGAGACTGCAGCACCCCCAGCTATTGATTCAGAAGCAAGACAAGAATAATTTCAGCATGTACAAACTCGATCGATGACGAGGAAGAAAAACGCTAAAGATAATAACTGATAAATGCAGATTTGCATTTGGACACTGACTCACCTTGGCCACTCCTTATAGATATTATGGTAGGTGTGCATCTCGTGTCAAGAGTCACAACAATCTTTTTGAATTGAACTTTATTCAAACATTTTTTACAGGATCCTAAAAATGGCCCAGTGATCAGAAGGCTGCTTGTAGCAATAATGGATGAAATATTGCAGCTGCCTGATTTATTGTAAATGCCGGAGTAGAGGTTTTCTTCTTAAACAAATGCAGTAAAAATGAGGAATGTTGAAGCTGGTACGATTTTGGGGAATGAGCAAGCCCAACAAATTTCGGAATGCCACACATTTTGGGGATTAATATGTTGGTTTGTGCTATACACATGTGCCACCATTCTTTGTGACTTCCTGTTTCTCCTGTTTAGCATTCCCTATTATGTTGATGTTCCTATTGAGATAGAAACTACTATGATTACTCCTACTACAAGAAATGCTCTTGATTTGTTTACTTCCACTAAGGTAGAAACTCCTGTGGTTCCCCCAAGCAAAGAACTCTCTTTGATATGCTTCATGGTTATTATGCGTGCACTGACTTAGTAGTAGGGAGAAACAAGAGAAATGCAGAAGATAATGAAAGTATAAACACATATCCAGACAGTGTAGCACACTTGGGTAATAACATGTGGTATCAGCACATGGGGGAAGTAGGGGAAAAGACATCTGCAGAGAGTTGCTATGTCTGTGCTCTCATTCCCTATGCCATGAGCACAGCACAAACTTTCATTACTAGAGAAATTCCAGAACATGATGCCAGATGCTTTGTTCACCTTGCAGCATGTATGACCAGAGGACAATTTCAAGGAAGTTGGGCCACTCTGCGATGGAGATCGAAATGGTTGTTTCAAGACTACACAGATGGAAAAGGAACCTGCATGGAAGAGAAAAATGCTTACGTATTCGGCGACGGGACCGGAAGAGGTAGTAGTTGTAGAGATGAAGAGACTGAACTGTCTTGATAAAATAGAAACTCCATGGATGCCTGGATTCTAGGCACAATCTCAGATGTTAGTCTATGGATGAGTGAAATCCAAGAAGGGATGGGAAGAAGGGCTGATGTCCTGCACAACTGTCATGCCTGCGCCATGGTCGCATCCATTTGCGCTCAATATGGACTATTTCTTTATCATTTATTTACAACAGACTCTTGGATCAATCTATATTTACTTTGGGGACTTTATTTCCCATTTGCGAGACTTTGGTGCTTTATTATTTTTTCCAACAAACTACGCATACCACAATGCACTTGGCTATAAGCATCGATTCCTGGCTGTTCCTATTGGTCATCAAAGGAACTACACCCCCCAGAAGCCCTAGGGATTGGCTCTGCTTCCACCAACTCAGGAACAGAGAGGGAGGTGGCCGATTGTCTGCAGGTGTGCTTAGCCAGGTGCAACCAATTAGCCTGCCTCTGTGCTGGACTAGGCAGTATAAAAGGCTGCTGCCTGCAGTGGCTCAGCCTCTTGCATTGAGAGACCTTCCTCCACCTTTCGTGTCTTTCTACGGATCTTTGTATGCTGTTTACCATCACTCCTGCTTGGACCCTGCCTTGCAGCTTGCTACACCCTGCTGCCTACAGCCCTAGCCTTCTGGGCTCCCTGCCTCAGTCCAGCTCCTCTGGGCTTCCTGCCTTGCAGCCTGTTACTCTTCGCTGCCTACAGCCATAGCCTTCCAGGCTCTCTTCCTCACAGCCCTGCTCCTCCGGGCTCTCCACATTGCAGCCGATCACGCTCTGCTGCCTTCCAGCCTCCGCCCTTGCCCTACCGGGCTTTCTACATTGCAGCTGATCACGCTCTGCTGCCTTCCAGCCTCCGCCCTTGCCCTGCCGGGCTCTCCACATTGCAGCCGATCACGCTCTGCTGCCTTCCAGCCTCCGCCCTTGCCCTACCGGGCTTTCTACATTGCAGCTGATCACGCTCTGCTGCCTTCCAGCCTCCGCCCTTGCCCTGCCGGGCTCACCACATTGCAGCCGATCACGCTCTGCTGCCTTCCAGCCTCCGCCCTTGCCCTACCGGGCTTTCTACATTGCAGCTGATCACGCTCTGCTGCTTTCCAGTCTCAGCCCTTGTCCTCTGGGCTCCCTGCTCTGCAGCCTGCCTCACTCCGGCTGCCTACAGCCCTTGTCCTCTGGGCTTCCTACTTTGCAGCTGATCACGCTCTGCTGCTTACTACCTACCTTTATCCGCTGGGTTCTCGGCCTAGCAGCCCTCTACAGTCCACTGCAACCTTCTACGGTCAGCGGCCCTGCCCCTCAGGGCTCACTCCTTGCTGCCCGGTCCTTCTGGGTTCCTTGCCGTGCAGCCTGCTTTACTCTGCTGCCCTAAGCCCTTTCCCTCTGGACTCTCTACCTTACAGCCCTGCTCCTGTGGGCTTGCTCATTGCTTTCCTGCTCCTCTGAGCTCTCAACCTTGCTCCTTACTGTCCTCTGCTATCCTATCCTGTGATACGACTTTCCCTTCATTTCCTTCTGCTAGTTTGCTATCAACCTCCTTTTCCTGGATTTGTCTGTAAGTATCTTCTCTTGTCCTGTTTGTAGACCCTTTTGTACAGAGCTTGTCTGTTGGTTCCCATCAGTCAACCTCTGCCCCTTCCCTTGTCTCGTTTCTACATTACAGACACCCATAGCTGCTGTTCCAAGTCATGAGCAAACAGCGTGGGCCTCTGTTATAGCAAACTGTGCAGAAGGCTTGAGTATTTCCTAAGGTTCGTGGAATACTCTTTTCCTATATCTGCATACACCCCAAGAGGGAATTCATTCTGTACCTTTCCTTGCTACTCTTGCCTACTCTTCGTTCTCTTTCCTTTCTGCTGTGTGTGTGCTTCTCTGTCCACTTTATTTAGGCACAACCACCCAAACCCTTTTTGGGTGTCCTGTGCCACTCTTAATAGAGTGCCATCCCTGACAGAATGCAAGAGCCAAAAATGTCTTGTTCCATATGCCGGAAAGGCACACACAGACCAAAGATGCTTTCCTTTCGGGTTAAGAAACCTTTGCATAAACCTATGGTTTCCCTAAAGACAGCAAACAAGAACCTTAGTCTAAAGGACAGTCTCGCCTTAGTAAACAAAGATTTACAAGCACGGTACTATACTAACTGGCTAGCTGACCCTTCTTCCATGTACAATTATTATGACATTTGCGACTATGATCCGCAGTCCTTATCTGTTGCAGAGCTACAGCAAGATAATGAATTCTTACAGATCTTGTTAAACCAAACAGTGAAAAACACTCCTGCGTCTTCTGACAAGCCTTCTAACACCGCAACAGCCAAGGATATAGCACTCATTGTGGGAGACTCTAAACCAGAATACGCTGTTGCGAGAGTGATATGCGCAAGATCAGCTTGGCAAGCTCCCCAGAATGCTGGAAACCCTTATTTGACAGGACAAGGCAGTCATTATCCTGAGGTTTGTGCATCTAGTCCTGGGTACAAAAGACCTATAATAACCATCGGTTGTCTTAATGCTTCCACAGTATCTACTAACCACAATAACCCTAAGGTCAGTCTTCCCATTGCTACAACCGAATTTTCTGCCACACCAGCTTCTGAAGATTTAGATCAAACTAATGATACTTACCTGCTACACGAACAACTCCTACGCCTTAAAAGAAAGACCGAAGACCTCTATGATGACTTTGTTTATTTGCATTATAAGAATCTTATGAAGGGACACAAGTCACCAGACCATCTGACACTATGTCCAACACCTCACATCTTATCTTTAGAAATCGACATGATAAGGCCTGGAATTGCCATGCAGAAAAGTATACAGACTTATACCAAGCAGATGGAAGACCTAAATATAGCATATGTATCCCTTCTAAAGACTGACACAGCTCTTTCACCTTCCAGCCACAGAAACTCAGGTTGTTGTACTGACAGAAAAGAATTAACTCCTCCGGTGGGTCAAATCACTCACACAGCCATTACACTACAAAACAAGGGTGGTCTTCTGATTGGAAATCCCTCTGAGTCAAAGGATGGTTCTGCCCTCACACTTGCCTATTGTCCAGTACTCACACTTACAACCTCTTCTGGAATGACAACGTCAGCTGAGGAGACTGGCGTAGTTCACACCGAGCATGCTGAGTTGGCAAGCGGGGCTTGCCAAAGTGTGGCTGTGCTATCAGACAACACTCCTGAGCAATCAACATCTCCAGTTTCTTCGATACCCCCTGAATCGCCAGTGGTTGTGGTACCCGATCTACCAGTGGTTGCAACACCTGAACTGTCTGTAGCTGCTACAGCACCCGTACTTCCAACTGCAATTCATGATCTTCCTGATGCTGTGGCTCCTAAACTCCCTGCCACATTTGAGTCTCCTGAAGTCCCTGCTGCAAATCTTGAGGTTGCTATAGTTACTGTGATTCCTGAAGCTACTGCTAATTCTGATGCTCCCGATGACCAGATTTCTAGTTCCTTCGCAGCTGTGCTAGCTGCAGCAGAATCCTCTGCTACACAACCTGATCCCGCAGCACCTTCTCTTCCTGATCCTACATCCACCATGCTAACTGTTGCAAAGTCAGCGAAGGGTTTCCCTGTTAAGACTACTGCTCCAGTTGTTCCTGCTGGTGTATCTATAGCACTAAGACTGCAAGACTCTACTCTGCCAGTCTCAGGTGCGTTCCAGCCCGCTGGTTCTCTCATGGCACCCACACACCCAGTTGCTACAGCCTCGATACTCTCTACAGCCATTCAAGATCTCACTGCTGCTGTAACCTCTGAACTGTCTACTAATCATGGGGAAACCGCCGCTGTGACTCCTGAACTCTCTGCGGCTAACCCTAACGTTGTCATGGCTGCTCCGGATGTCTTGGAAAACCTTCCTAAAGCTACCAACTCTGCTGTACCTATGTCTCCACCTTCCAACATCATACTGTTGCCCGTCAAAGCAAAATCTATCATGGAGCCTGCAGCCGTTTTTCGCAGTTCCTCTCTTCATGCACACACAGTTGGGGTTTGTGTTCCAAAGACTTCGTCTTTTCTGATTTATACATCTAAAGTTCAGAACATTTGTACTGTCTCCATCATTCAAGACTCTCACCTTGCAACCTTAAACCGTTTCTGGTGCTTCATGATGTGCCTTTTTGGTTTAAGACTCTTGTACGGTGTGACAGACATTCTTCTTGTAGGTCGG
The DNA here is from genome assembly GCF_040938575.1 of Ambystoma mexicanum. Classification (NCBI taxonomy): domain Eukaryota; kingdom Metazoa; phylum Chordata; class Amphibia; order Caudata; family Ambystomatidae; genus Ambystoma; species Ambystoma mexicanum. The sequence continues at coordinate 1,042,129,905 of NC_090934.1, read as the reverse complement.
TCTTCAGGGAGCCTGGAGAGGGGCCTGGAGAGGGGCATACTGTCATGCCTGCGCCATGGTCGCATCCATTTGCGCTCAATATGGACTATTTCTTTATCATTTATTTACAACAGACTCTTGGATCAATCTATATTTACTTTGGGGACTTTATTTCCCATTTGCGAGACTTTGGTGCTTTATTATTTTTTCCAACAAACTACGCATACCACAATGCACTTGGCTATAAGCATCGATTCCTGGCTGTTCCTATTGGTCATCAAAGGAACTACACCCCCCAGAAGCCCTAGGGATTGGCTCTGCTTCCACCAACTCAGGAACAGAGAGGGAGGTGGCCGATTGTCTGCAGGTGTGCTTAGCCAGGTGCAACCAATTAGCCTGCCTCTGTGCTGGACTAGGCAGTATAAAAGGCTGCTGCCTGCAGTGGCTCAGCCTCTTGCATTGAGAGACCTTCCTCCACCTTTCGTGTCTTTCTACGGATCTTTGTATGCTGTTTACCATCACTCCTGCTTGGACCCTGCCTTGCAGCTTGCTACACCATGCTGCCTACAGCCCTAGCCTTCTGGGCTCCCTGCCTCAGTCCAGCTCCTCTGGGCTTCCTGCCTTGCAGCCTGTTACTCTTCGCTGCCTACAGCCATAGCCTTCCAGGCTCTCTTCCTCACAGCCCTGCTCCTCCGGGCTCTCCACATTGCAGCCGATCACGCTCTGCTGCCTTCCAGCCTCCGCCCTTGCCCTGCCGGGCTCTCCACATTGCAGCCGATCACGCTCTGCTGCCTTCCAGCCTCCGCCCTTGCCCTACCGGGCTTTCTACATTGCAGCTGATCATGCTCTGCTGCCTTCCAGCCTCCGCCCTTGCCCTGCCGGGCTCACCACATTGCAGCCGATCACGCTCTGCTGCCTTCCAGCCTCCGCCCTTGCCCTACCGGGCTTTCTACATTGCAGCTGATCACGCTCTGCTGCTTTCCAGTCTCAGCCCTTGTCCTCTGGGCTCCCTGCTCTGCAGCCTGCCTCACTCCGGCTGCCTACAGCCCTTGTCCTCTGGGCTTCCTACTTTGCAGCTGATCACGCTCTGCTGCTTACTACCTACCTTTTTCCACTGGGTTCCCGGCCTAGCAGCCCTCTACAGTCCACTGCAACCTTCTACGGTCAGCGGCCCTGCCCCTCAGGGCTCACTCCTTGCTGCCCGGTCCTTCTGGGTTCCTTGCCGTGCAGCCTGCTTTACTCTGCTGCCCTAAGCCCTTTCCCTCTGGACTCTCTACCTTACAGCCCTGCTCCTGTGGGCTTGCTCATTGCTTTCCTGCTCCTCTGAGCTCTCAACCTTGCTCCTTACTGTCCTCTGCTATCCTATCCTGTGATACGACTTTCCCTTCATTTCCTTATGCTAGTTTGCTATCAACCTCCTTTTCCTGGATTTGTCTGTAAGTATCTTCTCTTGTCCTGTTTGTAGACCCTTTTGTACAGAGCTTGTCTGTTGGTTCCCATCAGTCAACCTCTGCCCCTTCCCTTGTCTCGTTTCTACATTACAGACACCCATAGCTGCTGTTCCAAGTCATGAGCAAACAGCGTGGGCCTCTGTTATAGCAAACTGTGCAGAAGGCTTGAGTATTTCCTAAGGTTCGTGGAATACTCTTTTCCTATATCTGCATACACCCCAAGAGGGAATTCATTCTGTACCTTTCCTTGCTACTCTTGCCTACTCTTCGTTCTCTTTCCTTTCTGCTGTGTGTGTGCTTCTCTGTCCACTTTATTTAGGCACAACCACCCAAACCCTTTTTGGGTGTCCTGTGCCACTCTTAATAGAGTGCCATCCCTGACAACAACTCACCTGATGAAGGCTGATTACGTACGAGAAATACAGAAATTGAATGACAAATGTTTGAATTCGTGGGCCAGTTATGCTAAGCTATTGACATGGGTGGAAGATGAATCAGGCCCAATGATGGCGATCCCATTGACAAATGTGACATTGTGCCACCGAAGAGAAGGAAGAGTTTGTGTCGGAAATAATAGAGGTTGTAAAAATACAGTTGATGTTATTAGAATGGGAGCCAGGATAGCTGTCCTTATGGATCAATATTGAGCTTGTTGGTCCAGAGCATATATGAAGCTGGGGAGGGACATGTTCCCTGGTGCTTATCCATGTTCCAGTGTTGGTGATCCCACAGAGTGACCTGAACATTGGTGAATTTCCAGAAGCAGATGCACATTTGAGAAAGAGGAGAGCGCTTAAATTTCTGAATCTAACATAGAGGGAGAACTATTTCTCAGCAAAATCAATAGAAGCTTTTGATGATTTCCATATAAATTATGTCATGTTATGTTAGTAGAATTTGCAAAGTGCATGCATGCCTGAGGGCATCATAGTGCTATGAGGAGCCAAGAGAGAGAAAACAGCAGAAGAAAGTTCTAGAATAGCAGTGTTTTAATGTCCGTTGAAAGAGGAGGTGATCAACAGTCTTTCGAAGGTCAAGAGGAAGTTTATTCCAAGCCTTTGCTGCCACATCAGAGAAGGTCGCACCCACCAGTGCGAGTGCGCATAAACCGGGGGACGATTAGGAGATGAGCATATTGGGAATGAAGAGTGCGAGTAGGAGTATAGTGAACAAGATTAGCTTGCAAATTCTCAGCACTGATGCTGTAAAAAGCCAGGTGAACAATACACGTAGACTTAAACATAATCCTAGCCTCAACAAGAAGCAAATGGAGTTGTCTAAGTAACAGGGACATGTGCGCACCAAAAGGAGGGTGAAGAACCGATCTTGCTGCTGCATTTTGAAGAAGTTGCAGCCACTTGAGCACGTACAGGGACTGGCCTAAGTAGAGTGAATTGTGGTAATCAATTCCACTTAGAACCAGGGCAGCCACCAAAGGCGCTTGGGAAGCGGTTGGAATAAAAGGAAGGACTTTTCTTAAAGTACGAAGTTTGAAGTGACCAGTCTTACACACCGCTGCTACCTGGACTCCCATAGTCAAAGAGGTGGCTATTTTTATGCCCAGGTTTCTTACTGAGGCAACAGGCGTAGGAAGAGGGCCCAAGGAGGATGGCCAGAAGTCGTTGGTCCAATGCAAATGAGGGGAAGCCATGCCTACAACTAGAACCTCCGTTTTGCTGGCATTCAGCTTGAGCCAATTGGAGGTCATCCAACCTCCTAGCTCTTCCAGACAGTTCCTTAAATGGGCTGCAGTATCAGATTGAGCTAAATCCAGGCGCTCCAGAATCTGGGCGTCATTAGCATAGGAATACAATCGGAAGTAGTGTGACTGAAGAAGAACCATTAGGAGTCTAATGTAGACATTACATAAAATGGGGGACATCGTGGAGCCTTGGGGGACCCCACAGCGATAGAGACAGGACCAGAACAAAAGGGGGGAAGGGACACCGATTGAGAACGATCGGCCAGGAACGCGGAGAAAAAGCTATGAACTTGACCCGACAGGCCTGCAGCTGATAACCGGGCTATCAGAGGAGAGTGATCAATGGTGTCAAAAGCCGCCGAAAGATCAAGTAACAGGATGGCTGCAACACCACCCTGATCAACCAGACATAACAGGTCACCCAGCACTGAGTTTAAAACAGATTCAGTGCCTCTTCCTGGCCGCAAGCCAGACTGGAGCTTATCAAAATATTGGGAGGACTCAAGAAAGGTATATAAGAGAGGGGATACCCACGGATTCCATAACCTTCATGAGAAACGGCAGTAGTGAAATAGGATGATAATTAGCAAGTACTGCAGGATCTCATATAAGCACATGTTGTTCAGCAAGACTGTTGCAATATTTATGACAATCTTTATGCCTGAGATCCAGATGCTGGCCAATGCGAAGTGGTTGCACATCACTTGCTGAGAGCTTCTGCAGACTATTAACACTACCATAAAGGGATTAAATGCTAATAAGGAAGAATTGAGAGCCACACAACTGATGACCCTACAGAACTGATATGTCCTTGACATGATCACAGCAATGGATAGAAGATTTTGCGCCAAAATTGGGCCATCATGTTGAATGGGACCTTAACAGAGGCCATAACATTGCTGATGAAACTGCACCGCCAGGTGGAAGATGAGACAGAGCATAGTTCAGATCATGGTTGGTTTAAGTCCATATGATCATGGTTTTCACAATCAATGGCAGATATTTTCAAGTTTGTTGCAGCAGTATTGGTGATGTTGCTGTTTGGATTCTGTGTAATCAAAATAATAATTACACAGTGAAAGAAGACAGCAAAGAAGGCAGTAGCGATGAAGGTTATGATTGATGCCGAATCAGGGTTTGGACCCAAGAAATTGATAGATGAAGATATCAGAAAATGTATAGAGGCCAGAATCATAGCACCGGAAGGAACAACGTTCTTGCATCCAAGAAATCACAAGAAGTATGTGTGACAATTGGTCTATTGTAATCCGAATGGACAGTGCAGCTACATGACGTAGTGTGTGGAGAAAAAATCAGAATGTGGAGACTGGTGAAGGTGTGGTTGATGAATCAACAATAGGGGGAGTGTAGAGGATCGGACATGTGCCCCTACAGGAAGTCCCACCCCCTTTACACATATATGTTGGAAATCAGAGAACATGCCATGTGTGACCCCAACAATTGTGACTAGCTCGAGGAGAGTTTTTTCGGGCAAAGGTATCCACTAATTAAACCTCATCTGTTGTATCCCCAAAGAGATGACATTCTCTTGGAGGAAGTCCCAGAAGGAATATGAAGAATGAAAGAAAGAGAAGTTGGTGACATCACAAGTATGAGAGTGATACACTGAGAAGACAAGATGAAGAAAAGAGTGTGTGAATATTATAGAAACTGATGGTGAAGTCAAGAATCAAATAAACTTTCATATGCAAAGTGAAGATTGCACGTTTGAAAAGCACTGCAGAAGATGCAAACCATTGTGTAACTGTACAGATTCAGGAATGCAAGTAGACTAAGTGATCATAGAAGCTAGCTATATGTAGTGAATAGACTGCAGGTGAAAGCAGCCATTGTATAGAAGCTGGACATCAGTGTCACAAATTTAGTAAGCTCAAAGCCCATGGAGAAGATGGCTGAAAACTGTGTCACAGCAAGAAATCAGCTGGAACCATGGACTTCTATGGAAAGGCTGGCTGGCCTGATGACAAGGCTGAAGCAGCCAAGAACTGGTTATCTATTCCTGTAGACAGTGAGCATGAGAAGCCAAACCATATCTCGTCAAGGTGCAAAGAAAGAACGCCATGCCTCCCAAGTTCATTAATTTCCTTAAAAGCAGCAAATAGGGCCGAATTGTGGTCTCCTGTCACATGAGCAAAAACAAAAAGGTTATGGCTGGAAGGTTTAGAATGAATCTTAACCACTGGCATTGCTCTTGGCAACCCTACAGGCCATCGTTCTTCGCCTGCCAAGCCATTACAGAAGGGGAAAGACCATATGTGAATCAGGCTTGTCCCCCAGCCCAAAAGGGGCAGTCCGGCCTGAACTGCTAGGTCACATACCTTCTACACAAGATCACAAACATCCCCAAACATCTTTTGGCCTTGTTGGGCCTCATCAGTGAGGACTATCTTGTGTCTCTAGTCCCAGCAGGCAAGGGACCCACATCTGGGCATACCCATCCCTCACGGGATGACAAAGCAAAAACAAAGTGGTGATGGCTGGAAGGTTAAGAATGAATCTTAACCACTGGCATTGCTCTGGGCAACACTCCAGACCATCGTTCCACTGGGAAAACCATGCTGGAATTGCAAGCACTGCAGAGAAGGCAGTAACCAGGCCCAGGCGTGCAGGAACAGACCACAGGTGCACTCAATTGACCCAGCTGCACATAATGAGTACAGAGGCTGCTTAAAAGGACCACACCACACACACCCTCCAACGCAACCATGCTGCCACTCATAGCAGCAGCAATGCACATAGAGATGCTGCATGCAGGAGTGCAGCTCAAAGCGCAGGAGGTGCAACAATGGTAACAGGCCGATAGGTGGTAGAAGAGGAGGATAAGGAGGTGGAGGCAGTTGCAGAGGAACAGTAGGCAGCAGGTTGTGCCCCTTCGGAGTGCACACAAACCCCACAAAAGGGGCCACACCCATGTCCCTGACTGACAAGCGGAACACACACTTTACCGTCTGAACAGGAAGACCATCCTTGCAATAGTGGACCTCACCCAGGATGACATCCAGAGCGTCAATGACTGCCAAACCCCCCTGTTGAAGATGGTGTCTGTGCTGCATTTTCTTGTCACAGGCACATTCCAGCACACAGTCGGGGAGCGGCATGGCATCTCCTAGCCAGCATTCTCAAAAGTGCTTGTGCAGGTCCTGGATGCCCTCCAGCGTCATGTGTCCCAGCAAATTGCCCTACCAATGACACAGGCCCTAGTGAATGCCACCAAGATCTGCTTCCATGCCATTGTGGGCATGTCTAATGTTGTGAGATCACTGGACTGCACACACATATATAGCTAGTCGCTGGCCATGCCACAGAGGAGGTGTACAGGATCAAAAAGCTGTAACACTCCATGAAAGTGAACGTCGTCTGTGATGCAGACCTGGCGATCACACACTGCTAGCATTCTTCCCGGGATCAACACATGACTCATTGATCCTGTGCAAGAGCATGGGGCCCGGGTACATGATGTGTTCCGGTGGACAGCGGACCTGGGTATTAGATGAGTCAAAGGATCAAAACACACACCAGATTGTAGGTGTACTGGGGCATGGGGGGTGTTCACTGTCACCAGTGCATGGCCCATAAGCACCATGCAAATGCAGGGACACAATCTACATGCAAGTGTGGGTGCCCATGACTGGCCTGTACCACGTGAGTACAAAGAAGAACACACAAGCACAATATGGTCACAGATGGACAGGCACATATAATGCACCATAGGTACCAGAATGCATCATTCCCTGTCAAAAGAACAGCATATCCTCATTATGCCCCACCCTCACCACCAACCCATTCCTGGGAGTCAGATCCCACACCAGCCCGGACCAGCATTACCTGTGACTGGGTGCAGCAAGGAATTTGATGGGCCAAAAGCTCACAGTCCCAGATGCAAGGGTCATAAATCCACATCCCAAAATGCATGCACTGCCCAGTCACCTCAATGACACGCCCCATCCTCCAGTGTTCCTTTCCATGCAGGTGTTTCCGGCTACCCCTTACTACTGTGTCAGGGATCACCTCAAAACTCACCAGAAAATTACAAAAGTAGTCAAAAAGGAGTGTATGCCAGTGCAAGAAGTGTCACTGTTTTTGTCAGGGCCGAGGTGCAGCTGAGATAGCTATATTCAAACAGATTGTGATACAGAACTGCATGATAAAATGCAAAGTAATTAGCATTCATGATTGTGCACCATGAAAAAATCTCCCCACAGAAAGCTGATTGGTGTTTGCACTTTGAACCCTTACAGAAAAGCATACATTATGTTCAATAATTGGGTCCACAAACCTTCCTGCACACCCTCAATTACAATTAGTGATGTCACAAACCACCCCAATACCCACAGCACAGAGTTAGTTCATTGAAACAAATGAGACAACCAGCAGAACTTTAATCATCTGCCCGGGTCGCCTCGTCTCCGTTCACATGAGAAGCACTTACTGCCATGTCATCATCAGAGCCTTGAACCATGGACGTACTGCTACACAAATGTTGCATATTGGGGACACTCTAACCTTTTTCTCAGTGAAAATGTACTATGGGTACTTTGATATCGCCATGGTTCTTTACGGTTCCATTAGAATATCATATTTTACAAGTGTCAATGACATCTGGACTGCCAAACCCTCCCTGTTGAAGGTGGTGTTTGTTCTGTATTTTCCTGCCACAGGCACATTCCAGCAAACAGTTGGGGAGCTGCATGGCATCTCCCAGCCAGCATTCTCAAAAGTGCTTGTGCAGGTCCTGGATGCTCTTCTGCATCATGTGTCCCAGCAAATCGCCCTACCAATGACACAGGCCCTAGTGAATGCTACCAAGGTCTGCTTCCATGCCATTGCGGGCATGTCTAATGTTTTGAGATCACTGGACTGCACAAACATATATAGCTAGTCTCAGGCCATGCCGCAGATGAGGTGTATTGGATAAGAAAGCTCTACCATTCATGAATGTGCATGTCTTCTGTGATGCGGACCTGCTGATCACACACTGCTAGCATTCTTCTTGGGATCAACACATGGCCCGTTGATCCCGCGCAATAGCACGGGGCCCGGGTACATGATGTTTACTGTAGACAGCGGACCTGGTTATTGGATGAGTCAAAGGATCAAGACACACACCAGATTGTAGGTGTACTGGGGCATGGGGGGGATGTTCACTGTCACCAGTGCATGACCCACAAGCACCATGCAAATTTAGGGGCACAATCTACATGCACGTATGGGTGCCCATGACTGGCATTTACCACATTAGTACAAAGAAGAACACACAAGCACAATATGGGCATGGATGGACAGGCACATGTCATGCACCATAGGTACCAGAATGCATCGCTCCCTGTCACAAAGAACAGCATATCCTCAATATGCCCCACCCACCACCACCAACCCATCCCAGGGAGTCCGATCCCACATAAGCCCCGACCAGCATTACCTGTTACAGGGTGCAGCAAGTTGTTTGATGGGCTGAAAGTGCACAGACCCAGATGCAAGTGTCACACATCCACATCCCAAAATACATGCACTGCCTAGTCACCTCAATGACACGCCCCATCCTCCAGTGTCGCTTTCCATGCAGGTGTTTTTGGCTACCCCTTACTACCATGTCAGGGGTTGCCTCAAAACTCACCAGAAAATTACAAAAGTAGCCAAAAAGGAGTGTATGCCGGTGCAAGAAGTGTCACAGTTGTTTTCAGGGCCCAAGCGCAGCTGGGATAGCTATATTCAAACAGATCACGAAACAGAACTGCAAGATACAATGCATAGTAATTAGCATATGTGATTGTGCAACATGAAAAAATCTCCCCACAGAAAGCTGATTGGTGTTTGCACCTTGAAACCTATAGAAAAGCATACATTATGTTTAATAATTGGGTCTACAAACCTTCCCGCATGCCCTCAATTACAATTAGTGACGTCACAATCCACCCCCAATTCCCACAGCACAGAGTTAGTTCATTGAAACATTTGAGACAACCAGCAGAACTTTAATCATCTGTCCAGGTCGCCTCGTCGCCGTTCACATGAGAAGCACTTTCCGCCATGTCACCGTCAGAGTCTTGAACCATGGACGTATCGCTACACAAATGTTGCATATCGTAGACACTCTAACCTTTTTCCCAGCATAAATGTACTACAGGGCAATTTGATACCTCCATTGTTCTTTACGGTTCCATTAGAATATCATATCTTACAAGTGATTTTTGAATTAGAAAATGGTTCATGCATTCATTACTTGCTGGCAGAACCTGCAAGCTCTAATATATGACCTTGAAAAATAACAACCATTGTATACTTCTTACATACACACCCTGTCCCATCCTTTAGACATTGAATCCTAAACTCTTTACAACTTTCTATGTCAGCAGACTGAGTAAAAATCAATCCATCAGGATCCTCCTCTTCATCTTTCCCCATTATGTTGTTCCTACTCTTCATTTCAAAACCTTTTTTGTTAATACTCAACGGTACATCATTGTCCTTTTCACTTGTTAAAATATACTTTAAGACTGTTCTTAATGAGAGCCAACACAGGGACAGTCACTCGAAACAATCTGGAAAGCAAGGCAGGTGCCCATGTGAAGATGCTGTCCAGCCAGTCTTTCGATGGCACTCCATTAACCAGGCTTGCCATTTTTTCCGGGATTGTCTGTATCCCTGGTAGGGCTGCATTTAATGTTCCATTTGAGGCATCACCATCAGGGATGGCTTTGCAGCAACTGGTCCCAAGTTTGGCCCAAACACCTCCTTCGATGACTGTTAGGAGGTCCAACACAAAGTGATTTTGAAGTGCAACCAAGTGCAGAGCCCTCATCTCCTCTTTAATTGCATTCAAAACTTTTGCTGTTGAATTTGCTAGCTTTAATAACTCATACCAGGTCAGCTGCAAACATTTTGAATTTGCTGCAGCCTGTACTCCTGGAAGCAACAATGAAGTAAAGAAAGTAGCAGCCGTGGAGACCAAACAACACTCATCCGGGATAGCAGCCAGGTTCTCTGCACTCTTTTTTTAAAAAGTAATTACTCTATCATTTCCTTCTCCTCGATATTTTTTGCTACTCATTTTGCTGCACCATTTTTCCTTGCAGTGCAATCTTCATGGCAGTGCTATTTCAGGCACCACTAGTGCAGGGCTGTGCAAAGTGATGATGGCACAAACTCCACTCCAGTCAGAAAAAAGCTGGGTGTATGCTTTGGATCCGCAGGCCCACTAGATATCCATAACCTCTGCTGTTCCCTGCGTCAGTGCTGCATCCTTCACCAACTTTGCACAGTCCAAATTAGTCCCCAGGTAAATGGACCCACTTGACCTGAAACACAAAGGAAATCATGTAAAGCTTTTTACGTCAACTGGTTTATGTTTTTCAAGTAGTCATGTTAAGGCATTCACATATTTTCCACAAGTTGTTCGGCAGCTATCATTCACCTTGGCTGCCATGTTCTTTTCAAAACCCACCAATCCTTCAGCATGACACTGCATTATTCCCCCCTCCCATTTGTCCTCATACCATACTTCTCCCTTTATTCTCTTCAGTGGCCGGATGCTTCGTCCTTCTTTAGTTCTGCACTACAATCTTATATGATCTCTTATTTGCAATTCCCCTTTTCTGGACTTTCTGTCACATATTCTATTACCTTGTACTGCATCTCCTCTTTTTCCATCTTTTTTGTTATTTTCACAAAATGATCTTCATATACCTGCTCCAGTTCATCCACCCACTGAACTAGTGCCGTTTTTCCTTGAAATAAACTTCCTGTTTTGCAGAGTGAGAAGTGCATTAGGCAACCTGCTTCCTCATAAAACACTCCTTGGGGCAAGAAAACCTTGGGCACTCCTACTAATTGTGGAATTAGAAAGCAGACACATCATGTGCCATGTAATCTCTCTCTTCCCACACGCATCATTGCATCATACTAAACATTTCCAGCTAATAAGCTATGCTCCTCTTCCTTGCCATTGTGGTTTCATTCCCATTCACCATACTTCTTTTTCCCATGTTTATGTTTTCATTCATTTGTGTTTCACTGTTTTATTTAAAAATCAAACATAGCTAAAGTATTAATACTATACTAAATCATATTAACATCATTATGCTCCAAAAGAACGGAACATTAATTTTTATTTCCTACACATTTTCCATTAAAAACATCTTCATCACCCTCTTTTACTGTTTTTTTGTAAAGTATGATGGCTGTACAAAAAATTGAAAGAACATTTTGGGCCTCATTACACGTTGTGCGGTAACCATTTTAACGTGTCTGCCTTGGTGGATGGCGGAATTACCAGCCTACTCCAAGGTGAGCATTCCCCATTCACCAAGGCCCCTCCCCATTCCCATTTTTGCCACCATAGGACATAATAGGAACTGGGAAGGTGGTAATTACGGTACCGCAAATTGCGGTACCGTAATTAGCACCGAGGTCCCTTTGCAGCACCCTACTTTAACGGCTGGTAAAACTAGCCGTTAAGGTCGGGCCCCGCAAAGGGAACTCGTAGTAAGGCAGTAAGGGTTTACCGGTACCGGTACCCTTACCGGTACCGGTAAACCCTTACCGCCTACCGTGTAATGAGGCCCTTTGTGTTTACTCCCCATTATGTTGTGTTTATGTTATGGGAGACGGTGCTCTTTTCTTTGCGAACATTAGTGATATGAACCCATCCTCGCCGAGCTTCAAGCTTGACAACATTTGGTGTTGAATAGATGACGGTATGTGGGCCAGTGAAATGCTCCTCCTTTCACTTTCAAACATGGTTTATTATGAGGACTTAGTGTCACGGTTTATTACATGGCACACACAAACCAGGCATCTCCTTCCCCTACAATGAATGTGGCACACAATAAAAACACTTTCATTTGTATACCTCAGATTCTTTTGGGAAGGGCTCCAACTCATCTCGCAATCAGCCTCCACAAACATCCTGTGTCACAATGGACTAGGAACCAGGCCAGTGTGTATCAATAAGATATCTATTAATTTATTATTTAATTTCAAATTAGAACCAACCAATTACAACAGCCGTTGTTTCAAAAAAGGTAGTAGGCACTCCTCTCTAGAAAGAACATGGCATGATAACCTGTTCTGAGATGAGAGTTTGCAGCACACACCTTTTGCTCACTGTACCTTTCACAGATGGGAAATATCCATTTGCATATCAGTCTTTGTCCCGCCCAAATGGGCAGTCCAGCACCGAAATGCTATGGCAATTCCTCTCTGAACAAGAGTACCGACAGCAACCCCATACACGCGTTTCAGCCTCAGCAAACTCTCAATGTGGTTAACAACCACTGAACAGGTTAACATGCCTTGTTCTTCCGAGAGAGGGGCGCCTGCTACCTTTGTTGAATGCTTTGAAGGAACTTGGGGTTGGTCACCCTAGGTTACCTGGGGGCAACCAGATGTGGACTCCCTGCTCACTGTGCTTACAGAGGCTCAGCTTCACCTCACTGATGATGCCCAACAAGGCTGAAACACGTGCATGGGGTTGCTGTTGGTACTCTTGTTCAGAGAGGAATTGCCATAGCATTTCGGTGCTGGACTGCCCATGTGGGTGGAACAAAGGCTGATATGCAAATGGATATTTCCCATCTGTGAAAGGTACAGTGAGCAAAAAGCAGATGGTTGCAAACTCTCAATGTGGTTAACAACCACTGAACCGTTATCATGCCTTGTTCTTCCGAGAGAGGGGCGCCGGGTATCTTTGTTGAATTCTTTGAAGGAACTTGGGGTTGGTCACACTAGGTTACCTGGGGGCAACCAGACGTGGACTCCCTGCTCACTGTGCTTAGAGAGGCTCAGCTTCACCTCACTGATGATGCCCAACAAGGCTGAAACACGTGTATGGGGTTGCTGTTGGTACTCATGTTAAGAGAGCAATTGCCACCATAGGATTTCGGTGCTGGACTACCCATGTGGGTGGGGCAAAGACTGATATGCAAATGGATATTTCCCATCTGTGAAAGGTACAGCCTTGTTCTTCCGAGAGAGGGGCACCTGCTACCTTTGTTCAATTACAACAGCCACCAATGGTGTGGCAACATAGAGATAAATATCCGTTTTGGTCATGCAGCACACTAAGATATCTCAAAAATATACAGTGAGCAGAATTTAGTTTTACTTCTTTCACCACGAGAATCAGGGAACAGTTCAAAACACATCAAGAAATTGTATGCAAACAAACAGGAAAGTGCATGTGCACAAAATGAGCGTGAGTACCAGCAAAACTCACCTCCCCAAAACATCCACTAGGCTTGTCAGTTTTAGATGGAAGGCCTTGGTAAGGATTTGGAACACAAGGGAACATTGGATTTGGGATACAGTTCACAGAAACAATATGAGAAGCAAGCAAAGGATGGGAAAATATGTTTTCTTTTACATCAAAATAGGGAAAGAGGAACAGAAAGGGAAAATCAGTTTTTGGGATGTTAAGCTCAATTTCAATATGAAAGACAATGCAAAACGTTTTTACTGATGCTTAACATGACATGTAAGCTCTGGGAAGGGGGTAGCTCACAACAGAAAAATCGTTTTTTGGTTAGGAGGACAGATACAATGAGAAGATATAGCTGCAGGTGGACATTCGTTTAGCAGGGCACAATTGAAACAGAGGGACACATTTGTTTCTCAGATCACAATGGGATTAATTATTTTGGACAACACTTTATGACTATACCAGTTCACAAAACAGTGGGAAAAGATGGTTGGTTTTGAAATTTTAACAAAAGTCCTGGGGAATAAATGGGGAAATTAATTGATTTGCTTAGAAAAATACACTAAGGATTTAAACAGGCAAATGGGGATTCTTCAATGGGGAAATGCCTGAAATGGGGATTTTGTAAGGGGGGATTATCTAATGCAATGCTACAATAACACTGGGCCTACACACTCTATGTTTTCTGGGGTTTAGTTTACTTACAGGAGAGGTCTGGACTGGAATCAGGGAGCGCCAGAGCACCACTGCTGGGACAGCCAATGGGGTCAGTCAAGGATTTCCTCTTTCCACCAAGAGGTCCCAATTAAGCTACTAGGTCTCCTGGCTCCTCTGCAAGATTAGGCCTCACTGCTAGTGCTGGGATGTTCCTCCAGTTTTCCAGCAGTAGCTCACCTCAGGGGTAGTGGTAACTGTCCTGATCGGAGGCGGGGTAACTTAGTTATAGGGCAAATGGCATCACTAATGTGTCAATGTTCCCGCAGAAGGTATTGGTTATGTGTCACCAGTCCACTCCCTTCTGTGTGCTGATAGGTCCAGAAAATGTGGGAGTGCTTTGGGACACCAGGAGAGGAGACCCCTCCATCAAATTACTTCGACAGGGGGGCTTGGTTTGTTCAGGAACATATAAATCTCACTGCATGACAAGCCCCCTTTAATCTCCACATTTTGACAAATATGAAGGCATTTTTTAAACCTATATTTTGCTGCGAGTCAAATGACACTACTAGGAGTTTCCTGTGTGGAGCTGTAGGTTTTCTTCATTTACTCCAGAATTATATCAGTGAAAAATGTGTCCCTTGGTGGGAAGCATATGAATCATATTTTACATGTTTTGTCAAATGTTTGCATCACTGATAAACACAATAAGGCCCCTGTCACCTTTTCCTGAATAACTTAATTTGTGTGTTCCTTACAAAAATCATGTTTGGATGGCGAGAAGGATTTAATTGACACCTTTCCAGAAAGCCTACAATGAATGTTGTGCGATAAATATTGTTAGCTTTACACAATGAAAACCATTTCTCCTATTTTACACAATGGACAGTCAAACTCATTCATTGGCCCTGGCCCCGACCTGTCTTGACCACACAACACTAGAAGAAGTCTGTGATCAGATTAGCCTGCACATTCCAAAGGCTAATGACCATCTAATGCATGTTTTTATTGCAGCTTGTGGGGCCTGGGGTCATAAAACTGGAGAACAGAACTGTCTTTATCTCGTCCACACCACACATTTGATCTCTACAAGTATTAAGTTGTATTCTGTTATATTAATTTTTGAAGTTATATTAATATTTGAAGTGAGCCAGGCCTATATACCCTAAATCCCCATGACAACATGGGCCTTGGAATCAAGTTTCAAATTTGAAAAAATCACAAGCAAAGAAAAAGCTTGGCCTTCCCCCATTTAGCCAAAATGGCCTTTTAATTCCATTTTTACTTTAAAATGAACTCTTGGAAATGCACACAATGTTCTTATGTAAAAGACCTGCAAAGTTGTTCCCTGCATACAACTGTGAATGAACAACATCATATTTACATTTTTATTGCTTTGGTGAACATTGTCACTTTAAAGAAAACACAAAATAACATTTGATTCATGTCAACAGTGAAATAAACTCCATTTTACTGCAGCTGCTTAAACCCACTTCAGCCTCCCATTATAGAGTCTGTGCATTGTTCTTTCATATGTGTTGGGCTCATGTTAAATAGAAACCAAGTTCATATTCTGAAAGTCTTCTGCACACTTTGATGAGCATTATTTTAATTTAAAGGGAAACATTAATATACATAGATTTATTTCTTTCACAGTAGAAATGCTTCATTTTGCTGCAAATGCTTGCAACCCAATCCTGGCATTTTCATTTAACGTTCTGGACACTGCTGTTTCTTAGAATGTTACTTCCCCTCTCCAATAATTTGGCAACCCTGGCTACATGTCTTTCCCTTATGCTGGGCATTTGGCATAATCCTTTATCTTTAAGTTGTGAGGCCCAATTCCCCTCCTTTTTGCTTTTTATTTCATAGGCCTAATTTTCCACATTATTTCAGGGCAGGCCTTTTGATATAGGGGCAGTTCCCACACTGACTACGGCCTTTTCCTTATTGCATCGTGTCTATTTCACCCCACATTGGTCACCCGGATAAAGTAGTGCTGCTTGTGGAAAGTGTCAGTTTGGGTCATCTGTTTGTCCAGATTGGATTTTAGGCCTCTTCTGCAAGGAGATATATTGAAGGGATTTGGTGAGTTATTTGAGCTACATATCAAATTCCCCCCAGAATAGAAGAAGAAGAGTGTGCATCGGAGATTGTATGCAATGGCGGAATAGGTGCATGCATTCTCCGCCCTGTAACAATCTTGTGAGGAGTCAGGTGGTGATCTCCGCCAGGCACATTTCTCAGCGCAAACAAGGCAAGAGGCAAGCAGTGCGCCCTCATTTTTCAAGCATTTGCTTAAGCTTTGCCAATCACATCTTCATCATTCCATTAATATTTTCTAACAAACTCTTGGCTTGTGGATGGTAAACTGTGCATAGTTTATTCTTTATCCCCAAGAGTGTTGTGATTTCCTTTATCAAATCATTAGCAAAGTTCTGACCATTGTCAGAACGAATTTCATCTGGAATCCCCCACCTCGGGAACACTTCCATCACAAGAAAAATAGCCGCGTAGCAGGAATCCTTTTGGGTGTAGGGACCTGGCTTGAGCCATCCTGAGAATAGACATACAAATTCAAACAGGTACTTGTAAGAAGTACATCTCTCTTGCATATCAACTTAGCAATATGCAAATGCAAGAAGGGGTCTTTCTGGTTGTGGCAGTGTTCCCTGTACAACTCTCAATGTGTGACTTGAAAGAAATTTCTGGCAGGTCATGCAGCTATTTATGAATTCTGCGACATACTCATACAAATATGTCACAAACCGATCTTCACATATCCCTGCAGCCACATGCTCTTTCGATACGTGGGCAAGTTAGTGAAGCTTTTCCAATGTTAATTTTAACAGTTTTTTCATCATGACAACCCTTCCTGTGCTATCGTTTTGCCAAACCAATTTTGCCTTTACATACATCTTTTCCAGCATCTTATGTTGCTCCCTGAAACTCAATTATCTGCAATATTGGGGTTGCATTAAAGTTTTCTGCCAATGCATCTTTTTCATTGCACAATTTGTATACTGCTATTATAGGTATGTTTTTCTTTTTCGCTATGGAACAGCACAGGTGACCCCTCTGGCAGGTATTCTGCTTCTTTTGCTGCCCTGTCTGCTCTTTCATTTCCTAGTGAGATAAAGACTTTCCCTCCTTCATGGGTTTTGCACTTTATTAATGCTAACTTTTCTGGGAGAGGTAACATTTCTAGTAGTAATTATGCATGATGAACAAGAGTGCCATCACGTCTTTTAAACCCTCTCCTTTACCATCTTGCTAACCCTGAGTGTACTGTGGATGTAATGTAGGCCGAATCAGAAAAGATGTTCACTGTCTGGCCCTCTGATATATTTAATGCTTCAGTCAAGGCCACCAGCTCTGCTGATTGAGCAGAGGTAGGGTGTGGTAGCCGAGTCTGTGAGTACACTATCAACTCCTTCCCTTTGTGTACTCATTGTCAATGCCCCGCCACTGAGCAACCTGAATGTTTTTCCCTGTGGTCTGGTCAATGGTGAAACGTCTGTCAATGAAAATCATGTGTCCCCCTTCGATCACTTAATCCTTAACCAGAGGGTTACCTTCACTCCCATCTATGCATGCTATGCAGTTATGTACATAATGCCCTTCCTCTATTTTCTCTGCAACAAACTCTACTGGGTTTATGGTCCTGCATCACAACACTTATATTGCTGGGTTTGTTAGTATTACCTCATACCTTGAAGATCTCGGATTTGTCAGTGTTGATTTTGTTTTCTCCAGTATTGCAAATAATGCATGTTCCACATGCAAAACTACTGGGCACACCATTGTTATTGTGGAAGCCTTCTCAATAGCAAATGTAGCAGCAGCAAGTGCCTGCTCACATGGGAAAAGTCCCTGCATCACTGTATCCAGTGACCCACTGTAACATTCAAGTGGCGTGTGTCCCTGTCCCCTTTTCTGTGTCAGTACTGCTGTCATCACTTTTCCATCTGAATATGAGAACAGGTGAAACCTTTCTTTGTAATTGGGTGTTACTAGCACTGGTACATGTGCTAACTCATGTTTTAGCCCATCAAAGTTTTCACCCATTTCAACTGTCCATTTTATGTGTGTTTTGTTTTTCTGTGCTTACAACAATGGCCTGGTGTACGTGGAATAATCAAAAACCAATGCTCTGCAGTAATTGCACAAGCCCAAAAACTGCTGCATCTGTTTCACTGTTTTTGGCCATAGAGTTTTGTGTATGGCCTCCACTCTTTCTGGTGTCATATTTTTCCCATCTGCCATCTCAATCTGACCCAATTACACCACCTCTTTTGACAGAATTGTAATGTCTTTCTGTCCATTTTGTATCCTTTGTCTGCTAGCAAAGGCAGTAGTGTCACCAGGTCCCTTCTCTACTCCTCTACTGGTGGGCTGCACACCAATAATGCACCAGCGTGCTGTATTACTGTGCTTGCAACCTGCAAATTGCTCAAATCCATTTGTATTACTCTGTTAAACATGCTAGGCCTTTGTATTACCTCTGAGGCATTCTAGTGTATTCGAATCTGGTACTGTGATAGGTAAAAGCGGTGTGATACCTGGAATCTGGATGTAGTGGAATGGAGAAAAACGTTGTTTTTTTAAATCAGCTACTGTGAAATAGTGTGCCTCTGCGGTAATGCTGCAAAAATGTGTCACAGAGTTGGGGACCAAAGGATACTCTGCCTCAATAATTTTGTTCAGAGGGCATCATTCCTGTATAAAATGCTACAATGCTTTCTTGAGTGGATAGATAGCTGTGTTGCAAGGTGATCAACTCATCTGTATTATGCCTTGCTGCTATAGGGCATGCATTGTTTTGTATACGCTCTCATCTGCTTCTCGCAAAAGTGTGTCCTTACTCGTGGCAATATTGCTCCTTCTTTTAACTTGATGCGTACTGCCCTCTCTCCTACATCATGGGGTCCTGTTGTCCACAAGCTTTAGGGCACATTTTACAAGTCTTCTTGCAAATGTTGTACCTTATTTTTTGTTATCTGAGTACTCTGGTGCACTGTCCTTTCATGTGTACTCGGAAAAATATGCTCAGCTCAAACCCTACTTCTCCTTCTTCTTTGTCTTTTGTTGCAAGCAACTCTCTCTCACTTACTCCTGTCATTGTCAGTGCGGGATTAATTCATAATATTGACTGTCATTCCATGTTGTTCTCATTACTAGCAACCAGTATGATCATGTCTTTCCATAGCACTACTTCTTCCAGTTACAGTAGTGTGTGTGTGTGCCTGAACTAACAGAGGAGGAACACTGGGTCCTGAACGAAAATATGTTGGACAGCCGGAACGCCCTCCCTTCAATTCCTGGCAACCATCCCAACAACACGTATACCCCATACAGAAACACATCCATGTGTGTGGGTATCCCTCTGATTGTGGTGTGTGCATAGTATGATTGAATCAGTACTGCCACCTGGGCTGGGTACATTCTGGGCATGGTGCACACCATCCCTTTCTCTGAAAATGAAATTGTGGCATTCAATTGCTGAGTAGATCCCTCCCCAGAATGTTGATGGGTGTGTCTTTTGAATACTGCAATGGCGCTATAATATGCTGTGTCCCTATTGTCAGGGGTGAATCTTTTGTCAGAGGAACTTTCAAAATTGTCCCCTAAAAAGCCTTATGTGTCCAAACTTGTATTCAATAATGAAATCATTCTTCCATGATGCATGATCTGGGTGCTCCATTATCTATAAGAAAGGACAATCCCCTCTGTCCTACCGGAACTGCTCCCTCTCGTTCCTCCTTGGGGTGTTCAGTTAATGCTAAAAAAGGACACAATCACAATCCCAGTGGGCACCCTTATTGGAAAAATGTGTTTGCGGATGACGTAAATGGGTCAGCGCCCACCACTGTCACTCCTATGTATTGGGACACGGTATTCAGTCCCAGTATTGTTACACTTTCTGGTATCTGTGTCTCCAATGGCACGTTAAGTACTCCCACTACACTTCGAGTTCCTGCTACCCCCCCTTGTACCTGCACTTGTCCCTGCATAGAAATACCTTGTATTCATGTGGACTGTATCTGGAAGTGATGTTGCTGTGGCATTACCTGCACCTGTTGAGGATGAGGAATCTGATGCATGGATGTCTGCTGTTGTTGCCCTGCCTGTGCACTAAGTGGATATGTTTGTGTAAAATATCCTAAATTCCCATATGCGAAGCACTGTACTCTGAAATGTGGCGTCATTCCCCTCTATCCCATTCCCCTTTCATGTGCATAACATCCTCTCTGTGTTATACTGTCCCATCTACCCATTTCCTCCACCGGCCTGCATGACCCCTGGCTGTTTCTGCACATTTATGAATGCAGGTTGTTGCTGCATCTGTGCCGTTCCTCACTGCTGGTTGGGTGGCACCTGAGTGTAACCTCCTGCTGCATTACTGTGGCCACTAGAAACCCTCCTTGCTGAACTTGTGGTACGATAACAGGCACTGTGAGTACTGCTACCTCCATATGTATTTTCGGCAGTTTTTTCTGAACTAATTTGATTTCTGCTTTTGTTTGATTTTCGGCCGTCTCCTTATCCTCCTCCTGCTTCCTTTTGGAATATTGTACAATTGTTGCCTGTATCTCAGGTCACCCTTGTGCCACAGTTCCCACTATATTTTGTAAATAAGTCTGCACATCTGTGGGGAGCTCCCTCACTAACATGTGGTAAAACAAGGGTATTTTTTCATTGCTTGACTGTTTATTTTCCTGTGCCTACATTTCTTGTATGGATCGTATGTATTCCACGGGATCCTCATCATGCTTCATTTTGAGAGATAATATTGAGCCCATATCTGATATATCTGTATAAAGCTCCCTTAAAGCCTTCCATAAATGTGCTTGATAGTTGTCAAAGGGTGCTCCATCATATATGTTAGAGCTTAATTTTACCCCAGTGTATCCGGCCTATTGCCATATTTTGTCACTTCTCTCCCCAACCAACACTGCCAATAAACTTTTTATGTCTCCTATGGCCAATGGAATTCCAGCTGTCTCTTTTTCAAAAACATAAATCCACTTGCTTGCCCCATCCATTAATGAAGGCAAAATGTAAACCAAATGTTCCCTAGCCATTGTCTGCCATGGTATGTAGTGAACCCCGCCCATCGTTTTATGCCAATGGGGCATCTGTGTGCAAGCTCTCTGTTTATTGTCATACTGTGGTCTCTTGGATACCACTATTCTCGTTTTCCTGATGTGAAGCCTATTTCCCCAGTTACCCAGTGACGCTTCTCTTTCCTCCTCTTCTCTCTCATTTCTTCTCCTCTCCCTTCTCCTGTCAGTCAAATTGTATGTGTCTGTTTCGTCATCCCTATAATAGCTGTCACCTATGTCTTCCCAGTCCGATATGGTGTGCCCTTCTTCCGCCATATCAGCTTCTACATAATGTGAGTCCTGTCCCCGATTGTCTATTTTAAACTGTTTGCATTCTGTTGTCCACCCCGGTTTGCTGTCTCTCTTCTTGTGTTCCTTTTCTTTGTCCTCTATTTCCCTTTCAATTGCTTTTTCTGCTTCGTTGAACACACTGTCAAGTTGCTGCTGCATGCTCTTTTTTTATGTAATTTAAATATGTCCTCCTCCCTTTCTCGTCCTTGTTAATAGTGCTTGTGTCACCCTCCTCTTTCTTTTTATGTGTTCCTTCCTTATCTTGAGACACTGATGTAGGATTCGTACAACCTAGAGCTGATTTTAATAATGGGTATATCGTATAGGGAGTGCACTTTCCTGCTCCTCATCCTTTTTCCCTTTCTCTGTCTCCTTTTCCTTTTCTTCGTACAATTTCCACAACCCTAAAATATCATGTCTCTTTTCAAGCTTTGCACCTTTGTATGTAGCCGACAAGTATTAATACATACTGCCTATAATATTTTTATCAAACGTTCCCTTTCTGGCCATTCTTTATAACACTTTCCCAATGCATCATGTACCCACCCAAAATGGTACTTTTTAATTTTAACAGGATATTGGGGCAATTTTCTGAACATGTGATTAAGTGGGGCATCCATCCAATAGGACAACATTGTCCCTGCCCTTATCTTTTTTTATTGAAATATTCTTCTCTCCCTTTTTCCTCGTTTCCCTCTATTATTTTAAATGTTTAAACCCTCTATCCTTTTTCAATCAGCCCCACTCACTCAATTTTATACTTATCACTCACTCAATCACCCTATTTTCACTTGCTCCAGCCTTCTCCACAGGCCCCACCCTTTCACACCTCTCACTCAATACTTAATCACACTGGCCTTCTCCAAAGACTTCCTTATTTCATATAAGTACAAAAATTGCCATCTCCCCAGGCCCACCACCTTAACAAGGATGCCCTATGTTAGTATGTTAGATAAAGCGGTTACTCCTCCCCTGAATCGGGTGCAAAATTTACTCGTGCTATGCAGCTCTTCAACTATTTACAAGTTATTTTGGCTCTGGCTCTTCTGTTTTTTCCATAGCCACATTAAACAAATACTATGACCACTTTCCACAATACTAAAAACATACTGCTGCTACTCACAAAACAGGCGCGCGCATAATCCTCAAAAGATTTATTCCCCAAAGAAAATTAAATGATGCAACTATACCAATTGCTTGCGCTACG